>NC_089758.1:27576733-27756733 GCF_040412425.1 Macrobrachium rosenbergii
ATGCTCATATTTTGCTCTCTGTTGCTCAAACCTGTTGCACTATTGGCAGCAAAAAAGAGACAATAAAAAAAATAGGTAAAACGTCCTATGTCAGGATTCCTTTTTGCATTTGCATTAAAGGTGAGCTGTTGTGACGAGTACCCGAAGATAGAATCCATCTAATTAGAAATGGGGAGAAAGTACAGAAATCTGATAATTGTAAAAGAAAGCGAAGTTGCGGGGAATTGATGGGGCTTAAAATAAGTACGATTTGATGACAGACGAAACGGGGAGAAAATAGAGCAAGGAAAGTTTTAGAAATAAAGAAAAATTCTACCAAAATGGTAAGGCCCCGTAGTGGTGTAGTACTGTCAGCACTGTAGGCATTAATCATGGTTCTTTGAAGTATCCCTTCGGCCCCTGGCTGCAACCCTTTTCATTCCTTTTACTCTACCTCCGTTCATATTCTCTTCCATCTCACTTTCAACCCTCTCGTAACAATTACTTCACAGTGCAACTGCGAGGGCTTCCTCCTGTTATACCTTTAAAACCTTTTACTCTCAATTTCCCTTTCAGCGCAGAATGACCTCGCAGGTCCAAGTGATTGGCCTATGGCCGAAATTTGATATTACATTCCATTCCAAACTGTTAGGACTGCGCTTAAGTTTCTATCCAGAAAAATGGACAATAAGGGTTATGGAAGTTGTGGAAAAGAGGGTCATATATAATCGAAAGGAACGAAGCTATGAAAATAAATGGGTGTGTTAGTGTATGGGAGGAGGGCCATAATTCCAAATTAGGAGCCGGAGCTGGAATGACGGGAAAATAAGTAACGGTTCCAGAGAACAAATCTAAGGCGTAAAAGAAGCTGCTAGGTATGAGCAAATAGCTCTGTTATAGAGCATAAAGGAAGGGGAAAAGAGGATATAGTATTCTATGGAAAGCAGTATCTTTTGAGTGTTTAACTTTATTACTGTTTCAAGTCATTCACACACACACGTGTGTGTTTGTGTGTGTGTGTGTGTATATATATATATATATATATATATATATATATATATATATATATATATATATATATATATATATATATATATATATATATATATATATATATATATAATGTGTGTGTATGTGTAAAATATTCGGATAAGTGGGACATTAGAAGCAAAAGACGCATGTCGTAACTCAAAGAGAGCCGCAATACTTAAAAATGTATTAATAAAAGCGGTGGTGTGCGAGATGTTAAGATCCATCACTAGATCAACAGTCTCAGGGAAATGGCAGCTCAGGTGGGACCTGAGACTAACTAGCTCCTACTCCCCAGATTAACCGAAATGATACCTTATTAGCAGTAATCCTTCCAAAGGATACCTTACCTCTCTCTCTCTCTCTCTCTCTCTCTCTCTCTCTCTCTCTCTCTCTCTCTCTCTCTCTCTCTCTCTCAAGGAAGTGATTGACTTCGATCTTTCCCTCCGGGCTCCCGATAACATCCAATTATGCCGAATCTGGCGGAGTCATTAGTCACCTCAATGATCGCTGGCTTATCGAAGATTCGTCAGGATTCAGAACACCAGTAAATCACGGAGGAGGGACGGCGATCGGCGAATCGGCGAGGTGTCGTTAGTGCAACTCACGTGGTGCACTGTAGGCGTTACTTAAGGTTCTTTGCAGCGTCCCTCCGGCCTCTTTCATTCCCTTTCTTGTACCTCGGTTCATATTCTCTTTCATCCATCGTACTTTCCACCCTCTCGTGACAATTATTTTATAGTGCGACTGCGAGGTTTTCCTCCTGTTACACCTTTCAAACCATTTTACTGCCAATTTCCCTTTCAGCGCTGAATGACCTCATAGGTCCCAACGCTTCGCCTTTGGCCTAAATTTTCCGTTCTGTTTTCAGAATTGTATCTTTGCTGCCCTTCTGAACAGCGAGCTTCTCCGGATGCCAGAGTCAGAGCGTAAAGTGAAAAGCGTCATGAGTATGATAATGCAATTTGCATTTAGAATGATTTGTGTTCTCGTTGGAATGAGCATGGAAGCGTAAATCCACAATTTACGGGTTTAGGAATATGCGTCTGTATGGTGGTAATTTATTTCTTACAGCAGTTTCTATATAAAAATTTCCTATGTCTTTGTAACTTATACAAGTTATTGAAACCGAATAGAAATGTAACTTTTATAACAAGACGCTACGTTTACAAATGAATGCACACAGGCATGTTTTGTTTATGGTAAAGTGCACTCTGCTTTGTTTGGCCAAAACTGTCCTATTGTACTGTGTAGGATGTATGCTATATATATCCATAGGATATATTCATGAATGTATTTAATGGCAACGCGATCAATTCTTTTTCAAATACTGGCATTTACACGATATTCAGAAGGATTCTTCGGGGAAAATGAGTTGTAACCGCTCTTCTTCCCAAAAAATCTGTTGTTTTTTTTTATCCTTAAAGTAAAATGGTTTAGAGTGTTTAGTAAGGACACTTTTGGCTGTTTATTCCCTTACGCTTACGCAAACTGCACACGTACATGCGTACTTTTTTGGACACTGAAGTTTTTTAGATTTTTCTCCCTTTGAAACTCTGTGCATTTTCTTATAATCAGTTTGAAACTGTCGTGAATATAACTCTCTCTCTCTCTCTCTCTCTCTCTCTCTCTCTCTCTCTCTCTCTCTCTCTCTCTCTCTCTCTCTCTCTCTATATATATATATATATATATATATATATATATATATGTGCTAATATTCCACTTCATAACTCGTGACAATATATTCTTGTGGTCGTAGCTGAATATATATATATATATATATATATATATATATATATATATATATATATATATATATATATATATATATATAGATAATGAATTATCTTTCAGAATCTTCGTAAACTGTAGCATTTCCAACCTCCGCAGGCAATTCGAAAATAATCTTCGCCACGGAACATTTCGGCGACGTTTAATCCAAAGCCTTCCTCATTCATGCATATTCAGTAGCCTGATATCTCTCCAGTACAGATGACTCGTGTCGACAGTGATACTAAGCATTTCGACTTAGGTCCCGCGGTATTCCTTCACTGTAACCCATTCACTGTAAAATATTCACTGTAAACTACGCTTCCATTTGTTTCCTCTTCATCATTCTTCATCCTCGACTTTATAAACCATCACGTTCATCCCCTACAAGCATTTATAGCCAGGCAGTGACATGCGCTGCCATTATAATTTCGTTTTAATTCCTCCATATTCGAGAGTTTATCCTCTTTTTCGCCTGTATTCCTGCTGGAATTCCTAAATTCCTAAAAGTATCTGGCGATTCCAATGTCATTCAAGGACATCCGTTATCCCTCCCTCTAATCTAATTTTCTTCCCTTGAATGCGCTCCTATATTTCCCTTGTCTGTGCATTGAATGCCATACTTCAGTCTATCAGAGAAATTTGTTGTTATTAACAATCTCTCATTGAGCGACGGATGTTCTGCAGAAGGCTTCTGCAATTTTGCATTTTCTGAGGTGGGTGGGATTGAGATTTTCCTGTCCACTTGATATATATATATATATATATATATATATATATATATATATATATATATATATATATATATATATATATTTACAGATATACATATATATATAAATAAATATATACACACATACATACATATATATATATGTATGTATGTATGTGTGTTTGTGTGTGTCTGTGTGTGTGTATGTATGTGTATCCATTACCGTACAATAAAAACTACAAGTAATAACATTCGTATGTGCGAGCGAGATTAAATTTCCTACTCTCTCATGACGAGAAAAAGCGTAAAACCTGGAATTACGAATCCCGGGAACCCTGACGAGATGTGAAAAGAAAACTGAATAAAAAAGAAACGAAAAAAGAAAAGAGCAGGACACGAAGGAGATGATTTTATGTTTTGCCTTTCTCTTCGGAGATTCTTATCCTCCTTTTCAGGAGTGCATAAAAGGAATCTATTGAAAAAAATACCGCGAGACGCCAGGTGTGCCGGGAGAGCGGCACTTCGCTGCAACGCCAGTAATCTCTCATGCCACTAAAAACTTAGTTCTTTTGTCTCTCCGCGTTTCTTAATCTGCCTCCGCGTCTTTTGAAAGGAGTCTCCGCCGGTAGATCATCATAAACCAGGAAAAAGAAACTTTCTTCTTCTTTTTTTTTTTTTTTTTTGACAAAGGCGTCGCGAAGAATGGCTAGTGGCTACAATGTGCGTGTGACGCAAATATGATAACTTTGGAGATGGGGCATACGTGTACACACGCACGCGCACACACACACACACACACACACACACACGCATACTTATGTCCCTAAGGTTTAGTGAATTGGATATTTAAATGATATTTATGGTTTAATGTATGCGAATATATGCATATATGTGTGTATGTATATATGTATACAGTATGTATACATTATATACATTCACACGTATGCACACACACACACACATTCACACACACACGCATATATATATATATATATATATATATATATATATATATATATATATATATATATATATATATATATATATATATTAATGAATGTTCAAAATTGACGATGAGATATTGAAAATAACGAAATACTGTGATTTCAGAAATAAATCACATAACGTGTAACTTTGCGCAAATGATTTTCAGAGAAAGTTCTTTTCACCTTGTAAATTTCATTGGAAAATGGGTTCAGTAAAATGTAACTTGACAAACCAAATCTTTAAAACACTAAATTACACCGAATTACTAATTGCAATATTAACCATTTCCTTTGGCGTAATGAATCTTTGTAGATAGCCGCTTTTCTGCCGTGATGCGTTATCGTACCTCACTCCGTCTTGTGCAAAAGATTAAGAGTTCATCTCTTGCTAATGTTTCAGTAATCCTCAGCCCCTTCGAATGTAGTGAAGGGTTTGATTTTTTAGTTTCTTGTTCATTTACCGTGATGAACAGTGCTGTGTCCATTAGATATTGTTTTTTATGGGATAAAATTGTATATTGTAAAAACTTATCTTCAAATACACATTCGAATAAATATGTAATACTTTGTATATATGTATACACACACATATATATATATATATATATATATATATATATATATATATATATATATATATATATATATATATATATATATATATTTATCTATACAGTATATGTGTGTGTGAAGGTGCGCATGTGTGTGTAGCTGCTGGCGTTCACTTAAGCAAAAACACTTGTATTTGCGTTTAAACTAATACCAGATGTAAAATACCATATGTGCAATGCATGAACATGTATTTTAAATCTCCTAATGTGACCCACCTTTTGCATCGAGGTATTCCTCCATAGCGCGGGAGAACTCGGCGATATTGTTAAGGGCAGCACAGAGCTTTTGGGCGTATGGGCTGAGAGGGAGCTTCTGGTCTGTGCAGATGGGCGGGGGCATGGCCTCGCCCGCCCCTGCGAACACCACCATCAATACGACGAAGCTCACCACGATGAGGGAACACCAGGAGGAGGAGGAACTGCCGAAGACCATCTTTGATCTGTTGGGGAAACGAAGAGGGAGGTCGTTAAATTTAGGATATTGTGCGCTCAAATTTATTCTCAAAGAATGGTCACGTACAAATGCGCTTTATATCATTTGCATATTTGCATTTTTCTGATTGTCGGAATATGTACCCTTTTTATTTCTTTCATTGTTATGCAAGTGGGATGGCACATGCTATCAAACGTATATTTGCATAGGTATTAAGCAGCTTATTAGCCTATATTAGTGAACACAAGTATCACTTATAAATGTTAATGTTTTTTCCACTCTTTTTTTTTTTTTAACTGTCAGTTCCAGTTTGGTTGACCTTTATTTATTATCAAAATAAAACTAGAACTTTCATAAGATTAAAGAAAACAGTGTCATAATTACAGATACTAACCAGTTAGGATTAATATAAAAAATTTCTTTTAGAATGATTCCTTCAAGGAAATAAGAACAAATAAAAAGCAAGACAATTAATTTCCACTAAGGAATTTAGAATATTTGGATCCTAGTGGTAATGAGCCCGTGAAAACCATGAAAGAATTGTACCAATTGAATTTTGTTGATTTTTCCTCTTTCAATACCACGAACTAAACTTCTGAAAGTCAAAGGTTATACAGCGGAAACTCCTCTAAAACTCGCGTTTGGTTGTTATTTATATATGCACAGTCTCTTTCTTTTTTATAATTCAAACTTTTATTATATAACTATTTGAGTTTGGTGATCACGCTTCTCTTTTAATGCCCCTGGATGTTAAGATTCCAGGAATCAATTGCCACATCGTGCCAGCCTCTACTATAACCGTTTTGGTTTTTATATTTTATTTACTTATTTTTTTTTATAGTAAAAGTCCCCTTCAGTGTCCGATATTACCCAAACTTTGCAAATCCTCCAAGTCATTCTAGAAGCCTTTTGGTGTTTAAAATGGAATCCCAACTTTTTTTTTATTCTGTGTAAAGCTTCATTCTTAGAGGCACATGACGTTTCCGAGGGATTAGGAAGTTTCTTGTCTGGGCCGCAGAGATACAATAAAAGCCGTTCTATAGTAATAGAGCTCAATAAACTGCATTTATGTCAAATGAATATTCTAAACCACAAGGCTTGATTTTAATTTTCCGTATTTTATAAGATTTTATATTTTGGTCCTAACAACCTATTTTTCGTTAGACGACAATCGAATTACCAATATATTCGTAACCAAACTTAAATTTTTAGTTTTCTGTAAAAGAAAACTGTTGTGCCGGCTTTGTCTGTCCGTCCGCACTTTTTCTGTCCGCCCTCAGATCTTAAGAACTACTGAGGGTAGAGGGCTGTAAATTGGTATGTTGATCATCCACCCTCCAATCATCAAACATACCAAATTGCAGCCCTCTAGCCTCAGTCGTTTTTATTTTTATTTAAGGTTAAAGTTAGCCATAATCGTGCTTCTGGCAACGATATAGGAGAGACCACCACCGGGCAGTGGTTAAAGTTTCATGGATTGCGGCTCATAGAGCTTTATACCGAGACCACCGAAAGATAGATCTATTTTCGGTAGCCTTTATTATTCGCCGTAGCGGTTATACAGAAAACTGGATTGCGCCAAAGAAACTTCGGCGCATTTTTTACTTGTTTCTCATAATTAAGATTTTTCAATTTTAATCCGTGAAAATCTTGCTTAATCGCATCCTCGGTCAATTGTAATTTCTTCAGTAGTAGACTGAACTAGCAATGGTTAAAACAAAAGAATAATAAAAGCCGACAGAAGCGAAAACAAGCTTTTAAGGAAGCTGTTCTATTCTAGTAGAAAAATCAGCAAAGCCAAGAGAAGGAAAGGAACGAAAGGCTGCAATAGAAAAGCGAAAAAATCCTTCTGTTTCCTTGAGTGGTATTCCACAGCGACAGAATTGCTTAGAATGTCCTATGAGTCCTTTTGAAGATTAACGCCCCTAAAACCCACGAGAGATTTCGTCCACAACTCTCTTCTATTCGTATCCGAATTCAGAGGAAGACAACGAAAAAACTGAGTGGATGTCGTTAGTGTACGTATCGATAAGCATCCTGGTATATTGGTATAGCTGTTTTTGTTTTATCTTTTGTTATATGTTTGTCTTTCTGCATATCATGATATTGCTTATAGATAAAAGTTGTAAATTTAGAGTAATACGAAAAAAAAATTTGTTTATGTCCTTTTAAATCAACGTATATATATATATATATATATATATATATATATATATATATATATATATATATATATATATATAGTGTTTATTTATATATATGTGTGTGTGTATGTTAGCCGTACAGTTCGTACTAACTGCTCCATTTCCTATTGTGTTGGGAGCCGATTTAAGCCGAATCTTTTTTTGAAGATGAAAAAATTCAATAAAAGGAAGGAATTCTTATTTCCTACTTCGAGCATCAGTACAATACATTGACTGTTGTGCTGTGAAAGAATTTCTTGAAAATGTGGCAAATGAAGGGTGATAAAACTCTACGGCATTAACTACCCATGTTTAACTACATGTCGCCTTTGTGTAATTACATTTTATACATTATCAGTGAAATTTATTTCTATGGAGTAATAGACGTCAAGAATTTCTATATAGTAATCACTTCAGTCGATTCATTAGTCGCTTGTGAAATGCTTTATAGAACTATTTTCCCCACATATAGTGTTGATATTGAGGGTAAAGTCACATTTATCAATATTCCACGGGGATAAATCAGTAAAATTCATGAATTTTACCCTCCTTGGATAATTATATAACCCTGAGGAAAATCTTCTTATTTGAGGCATATGTATATACACATATATTTTATAGAATAATATATTAGATAGGCGTATGCATTATTGCGTAGAATTGACCAGTAACTACTGCCCATATTTCACTGTGATACCAATGCTGTTGCTAGCATTTGAATAATATGCCTTGAAATGTGACTGTTACGTGGGCAGATATAGTGGAAGTTCAGTCCAGTATTTGGTTCGATTTTGTCGTCATTCTGGAATTATTGTCGTTTTTTAAAATATAGTTTTCGTAATTTTGAAATACGCGTCGTTCAAAACTCAACGATTATAAGTCAATATTTAACTATATGTTGCGGTTATCTTAAAAAGTTTTTTTTTTATTACTTGTATTTGGGATTTAATTACCTTTGGTTACAGAGCAAAGGATTTTGAATGCAATAATCTGTCCACTCAAATAATGTTTTTTTTAAATACCAGTATTTGAGATTCAATTGCATTTGGTTACAGAGCAAAGGATTTTGAAGGCACTAATCTGTCCGCACAAATAACGTTGTTTGCTTTGGTATCTGTAATTTAATAAATGTATCGTATTTCCTACACGTGTCAAGTTTACATAACTCTACGGGATATGACATCCACATTTCACTTAGCCTACTCGTAGTATTTTATATTTATATTTTTCCACTTTAACCTCCACTGTAATTAAATTGCTCTTTGCTGACAAGGTAACAGAAAGTAAATACAATAATCGTTTCAAGCAATTCATTATATTTGATCTAAAAGATCAAATAGATTTAATATTCGAACACAGTCTACTCCAAGCGGTTAATCTTCTACAAATCTCATCTAGCTTGAGCAAAAACTGCTCTCTCTCTCTCTCTCTCTCTCTCTCTCTCTCTCTCTCTCTCTCTCTCTCTCTCTCTCTCTCTCTCTCTCTCTCATTCAGAGAATTCTCCAACTATCATTTCGGAAACCAGGTATTCTTTCCCACGACAGGATCACAAATACTCACACCCCAGTACATACTAGAATATAAATTATGAAACCTTTCGGTAGGAATATTTATGACCCCATTTATAAGTGAGAGATAAAACTAGGGCTCGCCAGTGTATCTAGTCATGGCAGCGTGAGAGAAGCAAAATATATGTTTTGGCGTTTTCCGACAACTGTTTTTTTGTCTGATAGAAACGTTATATATTTTGAAACTAAAGCGAGGTTAAAAAAAAAAAGAAGCAAGGAAAAAGGATTTAACTGAGGTTCATATATGTAGAAGATAATAGTAAGCATTGTGTGTATATGATATTAATTTTTACAGCTTAACTTTTCCCTTTTACTTTTGGGCTTTATCGTTTACTAATAAACCTAATATTACATTGTTGAAGTTACCGATTCTTCTTGTTATATGCCGAGTTAGCGCGCGGTTTGCCCACACACACACACACACACACACACACACACACACACACACACACACACACACACACACAAAAAATATATGCATATACTCACACACATCCACACACCCATGTATATATATATATAAATATATATATATATATATATATATATATATATATATATGTATATATATATATATATATATATATATATATATATATATATATATATATATATATATGTATATATATGTATATGTATGTGTGTGTGTGTGTGTGTAGTCCATTAGTGAGTAAAAGACGCTATCAGGATATCAAATCACCACCATATGCCCGCGAGCCGGAAAAAGTATTTCCGAATAATTGCTGAAAGGAGAACCTCGGTAAACGACGATGTTCGTATCTGAGTACACTTCCTCCTACGCACACGGGAAACCATTATCATTAGCAGACTCTTGAAGACATCGTCCTGAGAGCCGGGAGCCATTCCTTCCATATACATATGTTTATATGCTCGCCTTTGTCGTGTAATCCTGGGCAGGAAATTTTATGTATGAAAAAGATTTTGATAATCGGCGAGGGGGTTTATTCTTTGTCGTTAAGAGCGGGACGTTATTTTATTAAGGTGAATCCTGTTACGGGGGCGTTTACGAGGAACGTTTTAATGAAATATGGAAGGGAGGCTGGGAATCGCTTATGGCGTAACATATAGTGTGATTTTTTTTTGAAAGAATAAAATCGAATTAATTACGGAATTTAAATAAAACTTTGAAAAGAAAGCATGGCAGACATATCGAGTATCTAAAATTAAATGTAACTCTCTCTCTCTCTCTCTCTCTCTCTCTCTCTCTCTCTCTCTCTCTCTCTCTCTCTCTCTCAGTGACAGGAAAGTCATATTCAGTAGTCCCCCATCATGACGCTCTTTACAGCATACGCTTCTTCTTCATTATAATCATAAGAAGAAAGAAGCATAAAATTTTTTGTCGACATCCTAATTGTAAATTATTTTATCTTGTTATAAATAATTTATAGCAAAGCCTACATAATTTCCAGAAGCCAGCGACGATGGTAAAGAAGATCTCTTTAGACACGGAAGAGCGGGAACGAGGGACATAAATGTGTTATTTTATAGCGACGAATTCATTTGCTCTTTTCCCTAGGCAACACATTCAAGTCTCGATTAAAACTGACCACTCTGTGAAATCGGGGCATTTCGAGATTAACGTAATAATTTCGGCGAATTAACATTCATCACGGCCGCTTGATTTAGCGTTAATTAACGGTGATCATCATTAATACAGTTCACGGGTTGCCTACTGCGCGTTTAACGCATCAGATTTTGTTTTTTGACGGAAGGCCGCGCTCGTCTGAGACACTGGCATCAGTAAGCGATAAATTTGAACTCCGTTCCAAAGTTCGGTTCCTAGCTTTAGTATTAAGGATGAAACCATTGTTTCAAAAGCTTCCATAGCCACACCTCTTTACACATCAGTAAAGGAGCCGCATGAGAACGACGTCGGCCCGTTAACACATATAGCATTAACACATATGGCATTAGCACATAAATATAGCATTATTCACCACCGCCGTGCAATTATTCCTACGCTTCCCTTCCGTAAGCGGAAAATGTTTTGAAACATGTTTCAGAAATGAAATAAAGAGAAGCCTTTTGAAAAGGGAAATAACAAACGTCTTAACGACGTTTTAAAAGGGCGGAAGCGTCGTCTGGGCAAGGAAATAACAACTATAACAAAATTTGACAAATTGAATTGTTGATGATTTTCCGAAATGAAGATGGCTGGTGTTTTGTTGTCTAGTTCTTTTGTTTATTTGTTGAATCTCCTTCTTTTTCGTTTTTTTTGTGCGTTTGATTGTTTATCAGCTTGGCTATATCTTGGCATTTTATACTTCAGGATTTTACGTTTATCTATTTATTTATCAACAGCTTAATCGCTATTTCTGTTATATTGCATCGTAATTCACCTATCAGCTAAATTTTTTTTATTATTACAAAGTAGAGTTGAGATCGTTTATCAAATTGCAATGTATATATACATCGTGCGTGTATATATATGTGTGCGTGTGTGTGTTATATATGTTTCTGTATTTGTGTATATACGCACGCATACATGCATACATACATACAGTAAACTACCATTAACTATCAGAGATGGCGAACTCTTAAGACGAGAAACATACATACTTTCATTGTATACATACAGACATACATACATACTGTACATACATACATACACGCAACTCCAAAAGCAAAACTCTGTCGATAAGGCACGAAATTTGGATCTCATTGAAGTTGAAAGATCCACTTTGCAAGCTTCGTCATTTTCTTGTCAGCGGGGAAACGGTTTCTCAAAAGGCAGCAAATCATAAAAAAAAAGAAAACACGAATCAGTTACCGATAGATTCTCGCCAAACTGTTTATTCGAATAAATTAACTTGATCTGCTCATGAAATGGGAGTGTACTGGGGTGGAGGGGGATGGGAATTGGCTGAATTTAAGTAGGTTATATTCTCACCCCTTCCTCCTCCTCCTCCTCCTCCTCCTCCTCCTCCTCCTCCTCCTCCTCCTCCTCCTCCTCCTCCTCCTCCTCCTCCTCCTCCTCCTCCTCCTCCACTCCCCATCTGTAATCTATTCACCTTTCCAGCTCGATAAACCCTTTCCTTTTCACAATTAAAATCCTGAAAAGAGAAGATTCAGACCAGCTGATTGGTCCTTTTCAGAGAAAGTGACTTCATTGACTTCGCTCTAGTAATCTCATCGTCGAGATACCGTTCGTATATGATTCTCTGTGTTTCTCAAGACTTTGAAGTTCCTTTTATAAGTCTTTGTATGAATAGCTTTTATTCAGACGTTCTGTTGATTACCCCGGTTTGTATGCATGTGTAATATATATAATATATATATATATGTATGTATATATATGTATATTTATACACACATATATATATACACATACACACACATATATATATATATATATATATATATATATATATATATATATATATACACGTACATATACACACACACACACACACACACACACACACACACATATATATATATATATATATATATATATATATATATATATATATATATATATATATATATATATATATATATATATAATAAGCTGCGAATATAATGTAATAATTCGGAAATTCCTACCTGTTAAGATGCCATCACTTTGTCTAGAAAATCTCACGTATCTCAATAGCCCGAGTGTGATATTTTTAGAACTGGAAACGTTCTATAGACAGAGGATAAGCATTCCTTAACGGGGAAACAACTTGTTTTACAAGGGAAACTATATTAGAAAGTCAATCACGTCAGCGTCGAAGGAGACCTGTGACGTCGTTGGTATGTCATGGCCATCGTTTTCGTATAGCTTATGTCTGATGCTCTTCTTGGCGAAGAGTAAAAAAGATATTTTTCATTGTTATTTAAGTAAAAAAGATATTTTTCATTGTTATTTAGTCTATTTATATTTTTTTATTTTTAGAATTTGACTCAATGAGTCTGACTTCTTCAGACGAAAAAAGATTCGTAATTTAATGCATCATTTTGTGTATATATCTATGTCTATGTATCATATTTTTACTTTGTTTTCCTTTGTAAGTTGGTACGTTGTTAAATACTGAAGTATTTTAAATGAAATATATAACTACCGAAAAAAACTTGATAAAACTATATTAATAAGCTGTCCTTTTGACGGGGATCATTGTGAGATAATCTATCGCTGATATGAAGCACGTTTTGCACGAAATAAGAAATATATCAAAGCAAATGAGAAATTGATAAATCAAATTAAAACCAATTTCATGTTCAATCATTTTGACGTAAACACTTGTCATTCTCTGTCCTTCCAAATGCACAGTGAAAATATTGTTACCTAATGCATATGGAATCTCTCTCTCTCTCTCTACCAACGCTGATCACATTAATAATCAAGCCATAAATTTGAATGATATCTGTAATGGGTGATACGAGCGATGGCAGTAATGATAATGATTGATCAATTCCACTCAGGCATTATTCATTTTCATTTTTCACACGACATATAAAGGACCGAGAAACAAAATCATTGAATAAATAAGATAAAGCAATAAGCAGTTGTCATTATATCAGAATAGTTCATAAATTAACCTCATTATGCATTTACAAGGATGCTCAACAACGCAGGAGTGCAGCCACTTATGTGCTCTCCCATGTCCGCCTCTCTCTCTCTCTCTCTCTCTCTCTCTCTCTTAAAGCCTGTCTGAATCTCAACCATTCTTATTAGGCCGAAGCTCATATTTCAATATCGCAAAATATATTCACAGTCCAAAAATATGAAGACTGCGCTGAATCTTATCAGTCAGCCGTTTTGTGTCAAAACATTTCCATTCAAGGCTGTAATAGTACCCATAGTTCACGAAGTTAAAGAAGCTTTTAAAACAAAACTCTCTTCCCTTCTCAGAAAGATTAGAAAAGTTTTCTACTTTATTGTACAAAAAAAAAAAGAGAGATTATTACTAAACAGCAGGTGTGAATGCAAATGCTGAAGTCCACTCGCCCAGACAAAAGTGAGATTGGAGAGTAGATGAAACAAGCGAGTGATCAAGTTGAGTGTGGGTCCCAAGGTGTCTTGGACCTGTTGGCTGGGTGGGGTGGGGGTAGGGGGTTGGGGAGAATGATCAGAAAGCCTTTGGAAAGCCTTTGGGACAAAAGGAAGGAATGCGCCTTTCACTAAAACATTCGACACTCGAGGACACGGGAGAGTGAAGGATACAAAAAAGCGTACGGGATACAGAATTTCGCAGCTGTTGCTGTTTATTTTGAAATTTGATTTCAGATGTGCTGCAGTGTTTACGGCGTGGATAATTGAATGCAAATCATAAACTCGTGTGAACTTGTTGCATGGCAGCAAGCATGTGCAAAAGCTTCTTTCAGTATATATCGTGAAAAATGTATATTAATTGCATTCATTGTTCATCTTTAGAGAATATGCAGTACTGGACTCGTACCCTTACTATTTACTGTCCGGTGAAAAAAATTACATAAAATTACATATTCCAGTGAAATTAGCAAGGAAAACAAGAAACCCGACAACTGACAGAAACAAAGAAAGTGTTGAAGAACCAAATCCATAATGAGGACCAAATCCTTCCACACGCAACGTTGAAGGATCCGCGCAGCGGCTTCGGAACATGGACGTTGTATTTACATATTCAAGATGACATTTTTGAACTTGGGGGATATCTCCTCAGCAGGATGTCGCGGGTTTAATTCTTCGGCCATTGTTCCAGTTATAAGGCCTTTCTTTCCCCCATTTTCTCCCCGTACAAAGGCTTTTGTTCACATGCCCACCCTGAAGATAGAAGCGATAGTCATCAAGACGTTGTATTTTCTCTCTCTCTCTCTCTCTTTCTCTCTCTCTCTCTCTCTCCCCACCTGCTCATTACTGAGGTACCTGTGTTCGATTACCAACGGAGTGAAGATATTCGGTAATCTTCAGTTGAACTAAGCAATGTTTGTGTGTGTGAGAGAGAGAGAGAGAGAGAGAGAGAGAGAGAGAGAGAAAATTGAACGTTATTAGTGATTCGTGCAAAAAGTAATGCCATCACTTCAGAATTCATCAGATCCACCTCTCTCTCTCTCTCTCTCTCTCTCTCTCTCTCTCTCTCTCTCTCTCTCTCTCTCTCTCTCTCTCTCTCTCTCTCAGTAAATAAAGGTCCCCATGTAAACTCGCCTTCTGACCTTCTCCACAAGAATTTTATTGGGAATTCGAAGCTAAGGTTTCTGGTACCCGAATATATGTAGTTTGCAGCTGTGCTTAGTTGAAAAAAAAATATTAAATTTCCACCGCGTCAGTTATATTATATACAGCACATGCTGCCTACAAATATATGCGTAATACATTGATTTTATTTCATTCGAATATGTACATAATTGATCAGTGTTTCCAATACAAAGTTATATATATACAATATATATATATATATATCTATATATATATATACACACATATATATACATATATTTATATATATACACATATACAGTACATACATACATATATATAAAATTTTATATATACATATGCTCATATGTGTGTATATACTGTATATACACACATATAATGTATATACTTTATATATATATATGCTGTATGTATATATATATATATATATATATATATATATATATATATATATATATATATATATATATATATATATATATAATATGTATATGCATATATATATGTGTGTGTGTATGTGTGTGTGTGTGTGTGTACGAATGAGCGCTCATGCGCTTCTCTATGTACTCGTTTGTGTTTCTACACTGGCCCTCTTAAAAGAGACGCGTGGATACGTATCTGCTATATACAGTTATTCAAAATAACTTCAAACATTGCAGTTTCTAAGGAAAATATATAACTCTTTTGATTTGTCACAAGAACCCTCATTGTCCAACTTAAAAAGAGTTTTATAAGAAATGGTTAAGTAAATAAACTGATAAACAAAAAAAATTAATTTAATCGATAAGTAAATATATAATTTAATGACACGTTAATGTATGAAATTAACCGGATTTTTAAATCATTGTGACTCCTTGAAAATCGGGAAAATGTCATAATCTCCTGAAGAAGCTAAAGCGATCAGAGCGACTGTCTCTCGCGAGCCTAATTACCAAACATTATTTACATTAAAGCGAAGTGTGAAATGTCTGATGTAAGAAGCCAGATTTGATAACAGTGAGTTACTATCACGATCACGTTATCCTTAAGTAATCTATTGTGAAGTAAAGTTTCGAGCTCCAGGTATGTTAAGTATGTAAAATAGTATATTTGTGATAGTCCTTTTCCCGTTTTCTCTGTATATATAATTTTCCTTCATACATGAGGCAGATATATTGCACAGATGATTAAGCCAATTTCCTTTGCAAAACTCTAAAACCCGTTTCCTCTGTATGTATAATTTTCCTCCGTACACGAGGCAAATATATTACACAGATGATTAAGCCAATATCTGTTGCAAAACTCTAAAACCGAGGAGAAGATTTGGTTCGTGAACCGATAAATTCTCTCAAATGGAAAATCGATTTTAGGAAAATACTACAAATCTTTCCATGTTCTCGTCTGAGCGTTGGCGAATAAAAACGCCTCGTTATTGTTCGTGTAAGTGAACACGATTCTGATGTACAATGCCACACAAAGGTAGATCGGTATCAAATTAATGTGCACGTGTTTGTTTGTGTGAAATTCTGACCTTCATATATCAAGAGTTCAAACACAGCTGTGTATGATGTGGTGGAATCTAATTTAACAAGAGCGGCTACTAATTCATTCTATTTCGTGAGATCTGTACTCCGCGAATTCCGGCCAGAATTGAATTAACATGAGATTCAGGTCTAATATGGAAAGGTTGTCGAAGAAATTCTGGAAATGATGAATGCGCCGTGGTATTATATACTTCCAAAAAAATAAATTTTTGATTTGTACGTATAACTCGTGTAGCTGACATTTACAAAGTGGTTTCAATAATTCCATAACCACTGTTAAGATTGTTATATCTCGTTTAAATATCAAACTCTTACGTGGGCTTTAAATGTTGGTCTTTATTATTAAAGAACGAATACTTGGAAGTTTAAAGATAAGAAAATCTGATGCGTGCTGCTGTGTTACTTCTGCTTAATTTGAGTTATGAATTGCAAATGATTGATAAATATGAAGATGAAACTTTAATATCTTTTGTATGGCTATTAACAAACATTAGATGCATATACAGTAATATATATATATATATATATATATATATATATATATATATATATATATATATATATATATATATATATATATAATAATATTACTGGTCACTTTTTCTGCCAGATACGTATTTAATTGTAATAATCACAGTGCCCTCTAAACTTCTCGAATTCTTCACACATTTTGAATAAACTTGTCGCCACAAAGCCTTAGGTCCAAATGCAAGAATTTGAAGTAATTCTGATGTCTTGTAGCAGGGTTCGAACCAGCATCCAGAATGTCAGAACGAGGTCACGTTGCCGATCTGATTACGAGGTCGGCAACATGACCTCGTTCTGATATTTTAGATGCGGGTTCGAATCAGAATTACTTCATATTCCTACATTTGGATATTAGGCTTTATACTTAAGGGTGTATCCAAAAGTGAGAAGATTTTCAGAAGTAAGAGGGCATTGTGGTTATTACAGTTCCACACACGCACACACATATGTATATATATACACACACATATGTGATTATAATCACTTTTGTACGTGATTCATTTATCACACATTACCACAGGTGAAAAATAAGACCTACACCCTGTCTGTTATTTTTCACCTGTGGTAATGTCTGACATAAATGTATACATATATATAATGTATGTGCATATATAACAAAGTAAAATATTTTAAAAAAATATATATATATATATATATATATATATATATATATATATATATATATATATATATATATATATATATATATATATATGAAAGAGAGAGGTGGAAAGAGAGAGAGGTGGAGAGGAAGAGGATAATCATTATTCCTTACAAATGCGCAAGGATCACGTTAATGCATAAACTTAATCCTCCTTTTCGTCCGTCTTCGTAACAATTGCTCAAGCGGTCAGTCGTTGCAGCATTGGAAGCGTTTAATCTTTAATCAAAAGCTTGTAAAAGATTTTGGCCCGTCATTCGAGCTTTTGTGCCTCCCTCGCTCGGCAAAAATGGACGAGAAAAGAGAGTCATAAATATGACTCATCCATCCTGCAGCATTAAAAGGATTATGTCTGGCATTAGTGATCTTTTAATCCCAAACTGCATCTCTGTTGGACGGTTCCAAAAGCTCTTTAGGGGGCGTGTTTGTCAGTGTAAAATAAAAAAAAAAAACTTGAAAACACATGTATAGCAGAATGTCAGAAGGGGATTTCCAAGCTCAAGATATGCATATTGAATATGTCTGAATATTTTTTTGCGTTAAAGGAAAGCCATTTCACCTGTCTGCCGCCGCGAATAAAATGTATGAAAAGATGAAAATGTACAGGAGATCCCTCGTGCTTTTGGGAGGGAGGCATTTTAGTGTATTTTCATGACAATAGCGGAGAATACATTTCCCCAAAATTGTTACTCGCGTTCCGGGTGTATTTGGTAGAGCTGAATACGTTGCTCGGAAATGTTAAAGTGCAGCTAACGAGAAATACGAGCAGAAGTAATAAATACAGAAACAAATATTGGACGTGCATAGAATGTATCTGATATGTCATCCTTCTGGTCTTAAGTGATTCATTTGTATTTTCAATAAACAAAATTAAACACCTTATTCTTCATGTCTGATGAAGAGCTGTTATCCCCCCGTACCGGTTTATTTGGAATGGAGAGAGAGAGAAGAGAATAGTTGTACAGTAGGTTTACCATCTAGTTATTCAAGCTATCTAAATACCCAGATTAAATGACATACAGCAAAAAAATAATAATAATAATAATAAAATAAACTGCCATGTTAACATTTTTGTTTCTTAGATTGAATGCTGTAAACGTTACTTAAAAAATCAGAAAAATAAAATTGCATAAGAATATGCCAAGCGGGACAGAGGAAAGCACGTATACTTGGATGTCTCTACACCCACATGCACACACACATTTAAATATATATAAATGAATATATATATATATATATATATATATATATATATATATATATATATATACATATATATGAATAAATATATATAATATATTGTATATATATTTATATAAATATATATATATATATATATGTATATATATATATATATATATATATATATATATATATATATATATATATATATATATATATATATATATATATATAGAGAGAGAGAGAGAGAGAGAGAGAGAGAGAGAGAGAGAGAGGGAAAATAATCAAATCCAGAGCTATATAATTCTGAAAGATAGCTCATTAATTATACATGAATGAACTCCCGTCTGTAAAAGTGCGATTGTGTAATTAACAACGTTAACATTTTTCACCTACGTTAAGATAGATCTTTATAAGGAAAACATTGCTCTGATATTAAAGAATTACAACTGTTGTGATAATGCTCTGTATCAAACTCGTTTCCCCCTGACTAGCCTGAACTCCATAGAACACTCAGATATTTTGATGTATAACCATTACGTAAATGATTAAATTAATAGCCAAAGGGCATTTACTGTAATGGATAAAATCATGTTAAATGGGAAAGGTATATTTAGCGTCTCTCTCTCTCTCTCTCTCTCTCTCTCTCTCTCTCTCTCTCTCTCTCTCTCTCTCTCTCTGAGTCAGGTTTGATTAAATCATTTAGCTTACCTAGTCATTATTCACTCATTTGTTTTAAACCTCTTTTCAGATTTATTTATTTATACATTTATTTACTATTTCATTTATTTATTTATTTATTTATCTGCTGATTTTTAGATCGACTGATTTGTTAGGGAAACCTGATTGCTGTTGGAATATATGACGCTTCAGTAAGTTGGATAACTATGGAAATCAGATCAGATATCTTTGATTAACGTTCACATGTATACCCTCTACTGCTATACGGATAATATATATATATATATATATATATATATATATATATATATATATATATATATATATATATATATATATATATTACACACACAGACACACATATATGTATAATATGTAGTTATGTTTGATTGTTTTTATATATATATATATATATATATATATATATATATATATATATATATATATATATATACTGTATATATACTGTATGTGTGTGTATGTGATGAATATTTGTTTGTGTCCAAGTGTGTAACAAGATGTACGTATGCTCTTGCGAGAGTGCTTGCGTAAGCAAATGAATACATAAAAGCACACATGAATAATGTATGTCCAAGATTCCCACTCGGCAATCAGCGACCATAAAATAAGTCCAGACGCGTCGAAAACGATCCGGAATTTGCGAGAGATCTCCAGAAGACGGAGAGTGACGTATCGGGAGCCATAAAACGTAAACGTGGCATTAAGGAATTCGGCCCGTGTGTTCCAGGCTATCCACAAGTCTAATTCCATCTCCTGGGTGAGGGGATACCTCTCTATCCTCCGCGCTATCCACCTGAGGTGGTATTTTTTCCTCCCGTTCGGATACGGCATCTTTTAGCAGTAAATTTGCTCGATGAGCTGTGCGCTAGGATTGTATATACACGACGAAGCAGATTTATTACCTCTTTTTGTAGGTGTGTTTGTGTATTGCATGAGTATCTATCTATCTATCTGTCTATCTATCTATCTATCTATCTATCTATCTGTCTACCTATCTAATTATCTATCTATATTTACTTTTAAACAGAAAATGGTATGAGATTTCTAGAGAGGTCTTTGCATAAATGATAACGATAATTTTAGGTTTATTATCTCTTGTAGGTGTGTATATGTATTGCATGAATATCTGTTTGTCTATCTATCTATATATCTACATATATGTATATATATATGTATATATACAGACACACACATATATTATATATATATATATATATATATATATATATATATATATATATATATATATATATTTTATATGTATATATATAAACTTTTCCTTAAATGATAACGATAGTGTCTTCTGTAATGACATTTTGCTCTTTTCAACAACGCTACTTGACTAGATTAAATTCATTATTTGGTTTGATTAACTTCCTGGCGTCACGCAACGTAGGTCGCCGACACCGAATCACCTCATGTTTATCTGTTGTCTGAATTCAAGAAAATGTCAGTACTCTGTGTTGTTTATTTTCCTGAAATAACAAAACAAAAACAAGGCCATTTCCCTCATGCAAGGCTGAATCTCTCTCTCTCTCTCTCTCTCTCTCTCTCTCTCTCTCTCTCTCTCTCTCTCTCATCATTTGTAGAATACAATTTCTTTATTATTAGGGTTGCCATGGAAATAATATTCTTAGTGCTATTCAATTATCATAATATCTCACTATATTTTTTCTGATTTGGTAATCTTCAAATTTTCTTTCCCACTTAATCTCTCTGATGCTCTAAAGTCACAAAACATTGAAAACATTCTCTCTCTCTCTCTCTCTCTCTCTCTCTCTCTCTCTCTCTCTCTCTCTCTCTCTCTCTCTCTCTCTCTCTCTCTCTCTCAAAGGTACATGATTTTATTTCTCATACTCTTTCTCTCTCTTCACACATACAATATTTAACACGAATTATTCTTTTCTCTATTACATGAGCAAACTAATATCATTCTCTCTCTCTCTCTCTCTCTCTCTCTCTCTCTCTCTCTCTCTCTCTCTCTCTCTCTCTCTCTCTCTCTCTCCAGAACAACATAATTCAGTCTAGTCAGGCAGGAGAATTCCTTCCCCACTTAAATTCTTCCACCTGATAAATTACGCCCGAATATCATTTGCCACAAAGGCACTGCTGACTCATTTGGCTGCAGCCAAATCCTGCAGCTGTACTCGGGAACAGCGTTTGAAACAGCAAAGGGTACAGATGATTCACAAACAGCACTTTGTTTGTAAGTCGTTTAATGTTGGTTTAATTTTTACCAACAGAAATATTTGTGGTCTTGGAGCTAAGAGATCCCGTATATTGAAATGGAGTTAAGAGTTGAATAGTCAGTTCTTGTACCACCTGTAGAGTAAGGTCTTAAGGTCTTAATTCACTAATGGTTGTTGTATATCATAGGTTCTGAGCTCAAATCTTAAGTAGCTTTGATATACATTTTGCACTGAGCGTCTGAATGAGTAGCTCTATTTTATCGTACATTCAGACTTGTGTTCTAATATGTTAATGCTATTTGGAAGCTCATCCTTCCACATCATAAAGCTTATATATTTACTCACGTTAAATGTTAAAGGGCAGCCGCCATATTTGAAAATCACAGCTCTAGAATTAACAGCAGGTGATGGAAGGCGCTGCTGTACAGCTCTGGGAGTGTGTACTATGACCGGGAACAATGGATTCCGGATTAAACACCTTAGGGTCTTGTAGGAGACTGTGTCCCAAAGCTCGAAGTGATTATTTCTCTCTCTTTCTCTCTCTCTCTCTCTCTCTCTCTCTCTCTCTCTCTCTCTCTCTCTCTCTCTCTCTCTCTCTCTTAGATTAAAGGAACATTTGCTGGTTGTGTGGTTGGACCATGACATTTCGGCCACCATCACGAAAATGAAAGAGCGTGAAGTGTTAGCAAAGTTACCCCCTCTCTCTCTCTCTCTCTCTCTCTCTCTCTCTCTCTCTCTCTCTCTCTCTCTCTCTCTCTCTCTCTCTCTCTCTCTCTGCAGTCAAGTGGAGTTTCGAAAAGGTTTTCTTCAGAGCCAAGGGTTTTGTTTCGGCTCTTACCAAAATGAAACGCGCCATTAACTTCGACTTCTATCGAGGTGTTGGGAATAAAAAAAAAAAAAAAAAAGAATAGCCCTGAGTCCACAGGAATTTCTCTGGCGATTCGTCGCAGGTGCATTGATGAAAGCAAAACGGTTGTGGTCTCGTTGCCTAATTGAAAACTGACTACTTTTTCTCAGAGACAAAGTCGATTACAGGTTACTTATTATTATTATTATTATTATTATTATTATTATTATTATTATTATTATTATTATTATTATTATTATTCAGAAGATGAACCCCGTTAATTTGGAACAAGCCCACAGGGGCCATTGACTCGAAATTCAAGCTTCCAAAGATTATGGTGTTCATAAGCAAGAAGTAATAGGAGGCAAAGGGAAATACATAAAAAAGAGCTGTCACTAATTAAAAAAAGATAAAAATAAATTAACAAATAGAAATAAATTGATAGAAAGAAGTAAATAAAGTAGAAATAAATTAATAAAAAGAGGTACTTAAAGCGGCCTCATTCATTCGACATTTAATTGTCCAGGCAGAAAGTAAATAATACATTTATCAAGATTTATTTTCAAGAAGGATAGAGTAGGGTAAGGAAAAACCCCCTCTGGCATAGCCTCATTTGTTTACTGTGGTCTTGGAAGACAGAGATAAATGAGAGCTTTAGAGGGACGGCCAGTCAGATTTTTCTAACTCATTCTGCCATTTTTCTTGAAGGAAGTCCTTTACTTTGGCAAAGAAAAAAAATTTTTGTGGTTTATCTCGAGTTGTGATAAAGGAAAGCATTTACTTTTGCAGGTGTAACTGATGTTTGGTCAAGATATATCAATTGTCCACTTTGAAGAATAGACAGGCATTTGTATGTCTAAAATATATTTCGAATAACATATAGGTTCATTTATGCCTTTTTTTTTTTTTAAACTAGAGCGAAGTTGAAATAGAAAATGATAGTTTAACATGATGATTTAGGTTCTCAGACACCTTTTGCTTAAATATGGAAGACAATGCTGTTTACATTAACTCACGCACATACCTTCAAAGAGAGAGAGAGAGAGAGAGAGAGAGAGAGAGAGAGAGAGAGAGAGAGAGAGAGAGAGAGAGAGAGAGAGAGAGCGAGCTTATGCCCATACGAGATCAACAGTGTCCGTTTCTCTCTCTCATCATCACAACAAGAAATTTTAAGACAGAAGAGACGGGAGAAGACCTCTGAAATATGTAAAGTTAATGACTAGTTGGCAACACGTTGGAAGCACGGAAAGATGAAGTCAGTAATTCGAGTATGTGTGACAAAATATCGTATTACAAGCAAATGGCATGAACAGGAAAGTATTGTTGCATGCGCTTACAATGTAGAAAAAATATGAAGAGATATATAACAATGATGAAAAACGAACACATAAAAAAAAAAACAAAATACTGGATAGGAATTTGCACTGAAGTACACTCATCTGCTGTTAAGTTTGAGGTTCTGTGCTGTCAGCCAACAAGTGTCAGCCAAGGTTAACAGTGGCAGTTACTAATTTTAACCTTCCGCTTTCAAACTTTTTGTCAAACAAGAGGCTTCAGGATTTGTGCCGAAGAGAATTCTGCTGTAGATATTATAAGCAATGAAATAAAACTATTACTATTATTCTTTTAAACAGGGAATAGATTGAAAATAAAATCTAGGGAAACGCTCCCCCCTTTAAAGAATTTTAAATTTAAGTAAGTCTTAGGTTATTAAGTACTTGAATGTATTCTCAGTTTCCTGAAATGAAGTACATGAATACCATTCTTAAAATTATAATTACATAAAGAGTGTCATCTATATAGGTTGGAGAGCCGAAAATTATAACGCATTTCGTAATGAGGACTTCAGGAAAATAAAAAAATATAAGTTTGTCTACGAAATAAAAAGTCTTAATTGGTGCAGCGGCGTCCTTTGTAGGTCTTTTCCCAAAAATTCTTCAAAGACCCAGGGACTCTCTGTCATCCCCCCTAACCCCCAATTACATTCCAGTCCTATTTTCTTTTCCTTTTGATTTTGTCTTTAATTATGTCCCTCGTACAAAGCTTTTGTTACCTAGACGAGAGAGATTGCTTGAAGGAAAAAGTACAAACAATATTCTTTTCATTTTGGGATCAGTAATGAAGAAACATCAAATGTTTTTGTATGTGAATTTTGAGTTGCAGGATCTGAGTGGGTTTTCTCCTTGACAATGGATGTCATCCACCTCAATGTTTTTGTGGATACGTTTATTGAACGTTTGATGAGTGATATAAGAATATGAATACCGTGAATAAGGTATCATCGTAGTTGATAGATCTGAATATTTTTGTCAATAGTTTGACTTTTCTTCAACCCCAAGCCCTTAATTTACAACATTTAAAGATAGACTTGATTGTGCATAAAAGATGTCTTTTGTTCGACCATTGTCTGGGTATTTTATTCCCACTTTGGGTGCCTGTTTACTATAGTAGCGACAAAGGGTTTAAAGGTTTCATCATTGTGGCTTGGCAACCTACCGTTAAGAAATCGGACGCAGCGTTGAGAGGTTGGATGTCACCCTGCCACGTGTGAGAGTTTTTTTTTATCGTTCCGAGTTTCTGTATTTCTCGCTTTCTGTTTTATTCTATTTTTTATAATCATCTGCGTTATTCTAATATATATATATATATATATATATATATATATATATATATATATATATATATATATATATATATATATATATATATGTTTTTATTTTCCTGATTTACTCTCACTTTTACTTGATTGCTTTAGCACTCTTTGACTTTCAGATCCACAATTTTTGCATTAATTCGTCTGTAGCATTTCATTATTTTCTAATAATATTTTCATCTCAGTTTTACTGCTTACGTCATATGATTCCCTTTACAAGGGTTTAGGGTTTTAGTTTTCTGTAAAAGAAAACTATTTTGCCGGCTTTGTCTGTCCGTCCGCACTTTTTTCTGTACGCACTCTTTCTCTCCGCCCTCAGATCTTAAAAACTACTGCGGCTAGAGGGCTGCAAATTGGGATGTTGATCATCCACCCTCCAATCATCAAACATACCAAATTGCAACCCTCTAGTCTCAGTCGTTTTATTTTATTTAAGGTTAAAGTTAGCCATAATCGTGCTTAGGGAAAGATATAGGATAGGCCACCACCGTAGTTAAAGTTTCAAGGGCCGCAGCCTATACAGCATTACACCGAGACGACCGAAAGATAGATCTATTTTCGGTGGCCTTGATTATACGCTGTAGCGGCTGTACAGAAAACTCGACTGCGGCGAAGAAACTTCGGCGCACTCTCTACTTGTTTAATTTGTGGCCAGATCCACAGATCTATACCGGCCATTTCAGATGGTTATGTATTAACCTGTGACCATAAAATATCGCAAAAATAAAAGTACATACCCGCGCCGCTGGAGTTACTCAGAAGACGGTCTTCATCTCTATTCTGTCGAAGGAACACAATTCAGAGTCTTCCAAGTACCTGGGGTCTTCGTAAGGGCTCAGTTGATTGTGTTCACGAGACGTCTGAATGCTCCGTTGAAGCACCTTGTTTGTTTGGTGTGTTTTACTAACTTCTTTCTTTATTTATTTATTTATCTATATACTAACTTCTTTATTTATTTATTTATTTATCTCTATATTTAATTATCTATTTATTTTTGAGGCGTATGCTCTCATTGTTTCAAGATAAAAAAAGTTTTCATTTAGCGAAATAAAAGTGATATAGATTTGGCAGATATACAGTTTTTCGCGTAAAGATAGCTTTATGTCATTTTACATGCCAGAGCAGACAATTTGATTTATGCACAAAGACTGAGCTAGATGTGGAGTTCCGTAAAGCCCTCTGTGTTCTTAGAGTATTAATTACTTATGAGATCAAATAATATAGCTACAGATATGGACTAAACACTACTGTAAGTCCAAACTTTACCTAATCACTCTGCATTTACAACCAGAACTAAAATATTCGATGAAGCGAAAACTCTTCAGTTACGCAATTATCTCGTAATACAATTGAATATTATAACGTCCTGATGTCATAAATTAGATCGACATCGGTCTCCCTCTTGAGAATTTTCCAATAAGAAACAGAAGTCGACCGAGTTTTAAGGGAAAGTCGAAAGTTCGAATCCCTGAAGGCGGGATTTTATTTTATTCATTTTTTTTTTACCGTGACCTTTGATCAGGCAAGAAAACATTAGACGAAGTTTCCGTCGTGAGAATTAACTCTTAAGACCTGATCAACGCTCGAAGGGTATTTATGTATTTAGAGTGAATTTACCGGGAGATAATAGCAAAGGCTCGCTTCCATTAGCTGTAATCCAAGACAGGGGAATATATTAATATGTTTACATTTGAGTTGTTTTAAGTTTGTGTGGGACTTGGGGACAAGGCGTTTCTAAAAATGACCTTCTGGTTCAATTGGGGCAAGAACTTCTTCAGGCTTAGGAAAGGTGTGTGTGTGTATGTGTGTGTGTGTGTGTGTGTGTGTGAGTGAGAGAGAGAGAGAGAGAGAGAGAGAGAGAGAGAGAGAGAGAGAGAGAGAGAGACTGTATATGTATTTCTGTCAGGATTCATCTACTGTAGATACAAGCATCAAATAGGATGTCTTAGTGACACACACACACACACATACATATATATATATATATATATATATATATATATATATATATATATATATATATATATATATATATATATATATTTAAGTCACTGAGACATCCTATTTGATGCCTGTATCTACAGTAGATGAATCCTATATACTGTATACTCACACACACACACACACACACACACACACACACACACACACACACACACACACACACATATATATATATATATATATATATATATATATATATATATGTATATATGTATGTATATATGTATGTATATATAGTTGCATACGTTAAAGATATATGCATATGCCCATGTTATTCGACTTCACAAATGACATTCTTCGAGGGGAGAGGTATTCAACCTTTTTCGAGCCAAGGTGTTATTCTGTTCTCGTTCTTTCCATTATCATATATAATGAGAACTTTATAGGTTTACAGTTGGCTGCATAATGGACCCGAAATTCGACACAGTAGCTGAAAGTACTGTTCGCTTTCAAAACACTCTGGAGAAGCTGTCTTTTCTGCTATGGTTTATGTGCATACAAACACCTTGTATATACAGTATATATATATATATATATATATATATATATATATATATATATATATATATATATATATATATATATATATATATATATGTATATACACATACGTACATATATATATGTATATATGTGTGTGTGTGAGATTGTGTTCGTGTATTTATATATATGTATAATATTTGATCTAAGTTTCTTTTATTAAAGATTTTAGATTCTCTCTAATCGGACAGTCAAAATATAAAGTTCTTTGATCATTCTATTTGTTGGTTTTTAATTTAGATCATTACCTATCCTGAACATCAAATGAAAAATATTGCATTCATTAAGCTAAACCTAAATTAAGCCAGATAAAAATGAACAAACGCTTATCTCAGTGTATATCAGAAAACGAGAGATAACACCAATGGCATTTGGGTAAAGAGGCAGTTAATCTTTTGGCAGGTATAAAGCTGCTATGGTCTTGCAAAATCACACCCCGAGGGGACATTAAATGCCCAGGGTGTCATTCGAAGCCTCTGTACCCTTACCAGGTCATTCTTCAGGGTCCTGGATGATTAGGGGAATAAAACAGGGGTTGATGGACGTGATCAGGGCTTTGGTTGTTTTCCTTTTGTTTACATTCCAGATTTTAGTGGCTTTTTGTTTTGTTTTTGTTATTCTCAGATTGAGTTTTCATACTGGTTTATTGACGTGATAAATGTTTTTGTTGTTTTTCTTTTAGTTTCATTACAAATTTTTGCATATTTTTTTCTTGTTCTCAGAGTGGGTTTTCTTACTGGGTATAAAAAGGTAAGGCATACTCAGTCGTGATTCAAGTATATTATATATTGTTTTGATGACAACTGGATCGTTCAGACATTTTAGAAAGGTGCTCGTTGTGTGTAACGTGACAATAAACTTCAGGTGAAAACGTTCCTTATCGAAAATCCTGTGCAAAGACAGTATAACCAACCAGGCGACCTGATGACCCGATTTTCAGGAAGAAGCAAAATCTTTCACTGTCAAAGTTTACGAAGCTGTTAAATGGACTTATCACGGGTCTCGGGTAATCTCGAGTTTGATTAGCGAGAAGGAGGTCACTCGTCGTTTGTGATTCGAAGTAAGTCATTCGTTCAAGTTTTCTTTAAGATTTTGGTGCAACTCAAGTTGCTGGAGGTTTATCAGCCAAACCATTCGTAAACTTGGAAATATTTGAGGGATTTCATGTTGATAGCCACTCACGGAATGAAAGCCTTCCTGTGTTATGGCTATATTCACCGAATTCTGTCGATAATCTTGGTGTAACTCAAGTTGCTGAAGCTTTATGAAAGAAACAATTCGTAAATTTTATAATATTTGAGGGATTTTTTGTTGATAGCCACTCAAGGAATGAAAGCCTTCCTGTGTTGTGGCTGTATTCACCGAATATTGTCGGTAAACTGAACTCAGAGTTTCCGAACCTTATGAAAAATGATTCATCCTGGTGATCAGGTTTAAGTTTTTCATTTCTTCTTTGTTCTTCAGGAGACTATCTGGCGACTATCCTGCCACAGACAGTTTGTCTTTTTTTTTAACTGACAGTTTATCTTCGCTGCGGTATCAGTGGAAAGTATTTCACAATCCTGAAGTAATGATGGGAACAAAAGGAAATTCACAGAATACCAAAAGTACTTTATCAGAATTGGCTTCTAGGCCAATTTAGATGAGTACCTTCGATGCCAAGAAAGCTCTATATCACGAGAAATTCTGTTACGCCATGTGAAATTGAGGTTCATTTTCCCCCACGAAAGCTCACATTCACATTAAACAATCATAATCCAGATTCTAGATTGACCAACAAAATATATACTAAAATGCAGGAGGATTAAAAACATTCGACCACGAATATTGCGATATGACTTTAAAACGTTCGTTATAAAAATAGTTTTGACCTTTTAATATATGTTTTTCGGGAGGCATTTTCCATTTTACCGGAACCATTTTTTATTTATGCATATGAACAGATTTTTCTGGGAAGTCATTTGGAAGCAATAACTATCGCAATACAATTCAAACGAGATAGAACTGTCAAACGAGGCGAAATTTATGGGCGAGGTTCAGTGGTATTCCGGAGAATTCATTTGTTTTTCAGGGTAATGCAAACGAGTAAAAGATAATTTCGATTGGTTTTTGCTTTGGTACATTGAAGCTTTCTGTTTTCATATTTTCATTTGGGAGCTCCGAGTTTCAAGGTAACTTGTTTCCACTTCAGGATGATAAGCCTCGTTTTAAATATAGGTAATTAATTAATTTAATTTTTTTCCCGAAATCATCAAGGTATTTTCTGTTCCTGATTCGTCAGTCAACATGCCTTTTAAACTGTTCGGGTATCAACTCCGTACTGTTGATCTGAACACTTTTGTGTCATAAATCCTAGGTTGTATGAAGCGGCTATCATCTAGGTCTCTTATTTTCTACTTAGCACATCCCCCCCCACTCCCACCACCATCATCAGCCAAAGCCCCCCCCCCCCAACATTCCCCAACCCCATCCCCCGGTTTTTAGTTTTCTGTAAAAGAAAACTATTGAGATGGCTATTTGTCTGTCCGTCCTTTCTTTTTCTGTCCGCCCCCAGATCTCAAAAACTACTGAGCCTAGAGGGCTGCAAATTGGTATGTTGATCATCATCCACACTCCAATCATCAAACATATTAAATTGCAGCCCTCTATCCTCAGCAGTTTTTATTTTATTTAAGGTTAAATTTATCCATGATCGTGCACCGCTATGGGCACCAACAACCCAGGCCACCAGCGGGCGATGGCTGAAAGTTTCATGGGCCGCGGGTAGGAGTTTCATAGGCCGTGGCTGAGAGTTTCATACAGCATTATACGCTGTACAGAAAACTCGATTGCGCCGAAGAAACTTCGGCGCATGTTTTGTTTGTTCTAGTTCAGTCAAGAAATCACGTCACGCTGTAGCAAATAACTTGAAGGAAGAAAGTCGTGAGGCTTCCAGAATCTCATTAAAGCCTCTTCTCATTTATGAGGTATTAAAGACTAGGTGAGAATTAATTTCGTCCACATTCTTCAGCATTTTAGACGGTACTGAGAAGCGCCATTTTATTCGCTGGATCTTTTTTTTTTTTTTTGCTTTTGCGAATTAATCCGAAAGCTGGAATGAGCAGCGGGACTCTTCTGAGGCTGATAATTTTTTTTTATTCTCAGTTCTGCAGAGGTTGAAAAATTTATTTCTTATTCTGGATCGGATCTGAAGCCCTCTTTATTATTAATTTTAATTCCGGATGGGTTCAGGAGGCTAAAAGGTATGAACTGAAACAATTCGGCAGTTTCAGAAAGAACGAATGGACCATAAGTTGCTCCAACGTGTCAACGATAACAATTTGCAATTTGCATTTTTGCGAGAAAAGTACTTCAATCAAGACACGGTAATCCCAACTCAGTGCAGAAAAAGACGAGAATTATCTAATGACTGGCAGTTTGTGAAGAAATTGCCCCCTCCCCCCAAAAAAAAAAGAGAGACTAATTTAGGATCGAAGCTTTTAGGAATTATATTCTTTAAACAAAAAAACGTGGGTGCCTTTCACTTTGCCTCTTTGTGTCTTTGTAATGTACTTCATTGTCTTTATAAAAAGTCTTGTTTTGAACTAAATACTTCTAGGAATTCAGATATCTAGGACGACTGTTAAGGGAAAGTGTCACTCAAAATCCGTCCAAGACGAGTTTTGATGGCAAGGGATAATATAAGGATTCTACCATCACTCTGATGTGAGACAAATAATTATAACAATGAGTGCCTAACAATAAGAAACTTTGGCGTCTGAATAGCGAACGCAACAGCAATATTCTTTGGGAACAACAGCGAAAGAAATTCATTATCGGAGTTTTAGAAAATAATTACTCTAAAGCTGGTTTTGAAGAGAATTTTCGAGCGTTGAAAGGGACTTGAATTCATTAAGTCTCTTTTTATCGAAGTCAAGTTTTACTTCTATTATTCTCTCGGTAGGTAAACTGGTCTTGGATTTTTTTTTTTCACGAATCACAAGCCACAATGAAAAGTGTTTCATTTTTTCTAGATATAAAAGGAAAAACGGCGAATCTAATTCGAGGTCAGTTCTGACTAGTACAATGATATCTGGCGCCGGGTTGAAAGCCCATTCAAGTTTGCCGATCCAGTAGGAAAGAAAATAGAGATTACTGACTCCTAGGCATTTTGTTTAGAAGCATTGTTGGTATTTATCGACAAAGCATATATATATATATATATATATATATATATATATATATATATATATATATATATATATATATATATAAAAATATATCCAACAGTCAAGCCATTTTCCAGACACTTTCCCACTCTTTCTCCTGTCTCTTTTATCTACTTTTGCATTTAAATCACCAAGAACAGCCACTCTTTCATATTCTCCAGAGCCAAAATCATTTTCATTTCTGGACCATATGTATATATATATATATATATATATATATATATATATATATATATATATATATCTATATATATATATATATATATATATATATATATATATATATATATATATATATATATATATATATATATATATATATATATATATATATATATATATTCACTATTACGTGCTTTTCTCTTGCTGTTTTCAATCTCACCCATCCAGTCCACGAATTGAGCCACGTCATTCTGTGTCAGCACGGGATCGAAAAGGCTACAGGGCCATTACACACCATCCAGAATGTTGTTTCGTATGCTTAGTTTGGGCCGGTGGTGTGAGAGACCAAACATTAAAGTTTGTTACAAGATGGTGGATATGCATTGTTTTACGTCTATGTATATCTATGCCCATATATATCCCTGTATGTATGTGCATATATATACATTATATATATATGTGTATATATAAATTTCTGACTCACATGGGAATCGAATCCAGGTTTTTCAATTGAAATGCAAGAGGGAGCTGCCAGTTGAAAGACCTGGGTTCGATCCCGATGTGTCAGAAATTTATATATGTTCCATACGTGATTTTGTTGATTACTTATATATAATATATATATATATATATATATATATATATATATATATATATATATATATATATATATATATATATATATATATATATATATATATATATATATATCCACACGCCTCTAGTTCAGTTCACCGACCCACTTCATGCTTTCCTTCCACGTTAATTTTATCATATCACCAGACACACGCTGAATTAGACAAGTCCCTTTCAAGTCAAATTCAAATTCTCTTTGGCTCCTCTTATCAAAGACACCAATTAGCCATAAAAAAATTATATAAAAAAAAAAAAGATGAAAAGCGAGATGGTAATTTTCCCCCCGACTCATGCGCCTGTAAAAGTGAAGAGAGGCGGCTGTGCCCCTCTTGCGTTATTTCTGTTATTAGAATTTCCATTAAGAACGCACTGGAATGGCCTTCGCTAACGCTCTCGCGTTCTTGTTCTCCTTCTTTTTGTTTTTCACCTTCTTCTTCTTTTCCCTCTCCTTCTTCTTCTTCTTCTTCTTCTTCTTCTTCTTCTTCTTCTTCTTCTTCTTCTTCGTGTTGGTGCGAAGGAACTTGACTTTTGTTGCTTTGTGAAGAAACAAGGTGAGTTGCATGTATATGTTTATGTTTGTACTTATGTAAAGTGTTTTCAAACACGTTTTATGTATCTCTCTCTCTCTCTCTCTCTCTCTCTCTCTCTCTCTCTCTCTCTCTCTCTCTCTCTCTCTCTCTTTTATATATATATATATATATATATATATATATATATATATATATATATATATATATATTTATATATTTATACATATATTTTTGTGTGTATGTGTGTGTGTAAATGAAGAGAAAGTGATAGAAGGAACGCTTGTGAAAAATTTATGAAAAACAAAGGTATCATAGCTCTCGGGTAACTCTACCCCTGTTAATTCTAGAAACACGTAAATATGCACATAACGCAGCTTTCGTAGTTTAATTGCGGTCATTGAATACAGATCAAAGGAGACGAATCGAAACCTTGGAGTTGATAAACATCACTGTTGCGGTAAAAGTCGCTGAAAGGTTGCGGAATGTAAGACGAAAATGTGGTTATCTGGCTAGCGCAGATGAATGGAAATGGCATGGACCTGAGGAGAAAATGGGAAATAGTTCGCCTTAAGAATGCACCTAATTTGAAATTGTGAGATTGAATAGGCACAGAAGCGTGAAAATGGATAGTTTTTAATATTAAAACGACGCTGAAGATAATGGCCAGTTGGGCATCATATATAAGGGGTAGAAGTGCTGCTGAGAAGGCTCTTACATAGTCTTGCAAAGTTTTGGAGGGCCGTGAAAGTTTTTCAACTGAGACCTCATCCCTGATTTATCAATTAACGGCTACTTTTGCTAGCATATGCTCTCTTATTTACTTCAGGAAACCAACTTTATTATTCAAAAAGGTAATAAGCTTATGTTGGTACATATATAAATGTGGAGTATGCCAGTTTTTTTTTTTTTTTGTTAATTAATATTCTGACGTCTCAGTTACATAGATTTTAGTCAGAATTCGCAAATGAAATGGCATCCAACGTAACTATCATCGATTTTTATCCTTAGTCACGTATATATATATATATATATATATATATATATATATATATATATATATATATATATATATATATATATATATATATATAACGTATATGATTATAAATGCTTGCTATTGTACATTGCCAAATAATACAATGTATTTTATATTTTATACTGATATATGTGGGTCTTAAAAATCGTATCCAAATGAAGTATCTGATCACCTCATTTCATTTAATAATTAGTTAATTTATGTCATCTAATTAAAACTAAGATTCTAATTAGTTATCATATGTAATAATCATAAGAAATTAAACTCTAATTCATTCTATTAGTCAGAGGCTACCGCTTGAGAAACTGGCTTAAAGAAGATTCAGAAAAAAATTAGAAGAAATCACTTATCTCAAAACTTTATATCAATATTTACTGAGATATAAAATATGGATGGTTAAATCTATCAGAAAAATAAATTATACGTATTTTTTAAAAAATCGGTATAAAGCGTTCTCCATAGGAAAGATTCAGAACTTCGTGGAAAATTGGATTTGTTTATTAGAAGGTAATCGGCATTCAAGAGAGCGTGGGAGTATTTTTTTTTTTTTCACATGTATTGCGAATGACAGTTCGAAACTGAGGCAGTTTGGAACGAAACTCTAATTAGCCTAATCTCTGGAAAAAAAAAGTCTTTTGTTTGAGTAATCTTCATTTCATTTCTAAATAGCTTTGTTGATTTTAGCGGAGACAGAGATTGTTTATGCAATAGGCAGTTGGACGTAATGGAAACAGAAAGCTTAGTAGATATAATTCATGAATCCCTGGAAAGAATCACGGGCTGTCGATGTTTTAGCTCTGTGAATATATACAGTATTATATATACACATTTATGTATATGTATGTATGTATATGTATATATATATATATATATTATATATATATATATATATATATATATATATATATATATATATATATATATATATATATATATGTATATATCATAATGTCAGTTGAACGTCTCGTAGATATAATCCATAATTCTCCTGAAGAATCAAGGTGTTGTTGATATATTAGCTCTACGAAATACACTATCATATATATATATATATATATATATATATATATATATATATATATATATATATATATATATATATATATATATATATATATATATATATATATATATATATATATATATATATATACATATATAATGTCAAAATAGGCATTGTTGCATAAGGGTAGGCACAATCATAGGTGCTTAGCAAAAATCAATGATCAATAACGATGATATTAAACTTTTCCAAGTGATAATGGGAAGCTTGCCCATTTAGCTGATGGACGTCATAGCAGCCAGAAAAGAAAGAAATAAAAAAGGAAGAAAAAAGAAAGAATAAAGATTTGAGTTCCAAAACTGAAGCTTTTGAAGGACAGTTGAATAAAGCTAATTCTTTCGAGTTCCAGTTAGCTGACGTGACGCAAAGAGGAACGGGCCCTATAGTTGCCAACAGTCACGAGACAAATGATATCTGCAGAAGGGGATTGTAATGATTATATAATGGCTTTTTAGACGTAACGAGAAACTGGAAGTACGTAGAAAAAGAGCAAGAAGTTGAATGGAAATTGTGGAAAATAATGACCGCGCAAAGATGTATAATTGGTGTTGAACATCAATCTTGATTTGAAATATATGAAATCTAGTTTTTTGTAGATAGGAAGAATATGGGCAAAGAATGATGATACTTTAAATAGTTTAAAACCGGAAAAGAAAGTAAATAAAGGTAATAATGTAAATAAGTCTAAGAGGAAATATAGGAAAATAACCATGATGAATAAAATTGCAGCAATGACACGAAACCTAAGCACTGAAGATTGAAAGAAGAATAAAAAAAATATCTTTGAGCGAAATGAAGAGAAAAAGAACTAATATAAAAAACACTTCCCTTTTCCTTGTCAGTCCAGTGTTTTGTTTGTTGTGCAGAGAACCGGGAAACTAAGGAAAAGAGGAAAAATTCGGACTTTTATGGAGAATATTTTCTGCACTATAATTTCATTTTTAGAGTAAATATTTAGTGTACAATATTTCATTTTTAGAGTAAATATTTTGTGTACAATATTTTTTTTTCAAACCTCCCTCCAAATATTTTACAATTCTAGATACTTCCAAAACTTTCCTGAGAAGTAACTCATGACAGCTTCAAAAATAACAGCATACATGGGTTCATTGCATATATATATATATATATATATATATATATATATATATATATATATATATATACATACATACATACATACATACATACATACATACATACATACATATACAGTATATGTGTGTGTATGTGTATATGAAGTATATTTAGTAATGAGATTGGCAATAAACTATATCTAGTAAGTAATTACATTCCTAAGCCATGGAGATAAAAAACAGTGTTCAAAAACTGCTCTTTTTATCATGTCTGCCTGTTTGTCAGTCGTTGTGAGCAAAAGGACTCAGCCTCTCTCTCTCTCTCTCTCTCTCTCTCTCTCTCTCTCTCTCTCTCTCTCTCTCTCTCTCTCTCTGTGTCAGTCTCGGACAATATGACCCAAACCCCTTTCAACAGTTAAGAGATCTGTACACCTTGTTATCAACCATCACTTAATCTGAAAGGTTTAGCAAGGTCAGCTAAAGGCTTGTTCACTGACAGTGCTGTTTTACCAGAAGCCTAAGATCGTGTCACTAACGCCTATAACGGTGCGATACCGTAGGCATATGGAAAACAGCAGGTAATGAAACTGGATCATAACAATGATAACAATGATAACAATCATAACAACAAAAAAAAAACTTTTTCAGTTTTTTAACCTTGCTTACATTTCCTCTTCCCACATTTCAGTAGTGTCTGGTAAATGAAGAGGTAAACGTTTCTACATTTACTTTTCAAGGTTGATTGATCATTAACCTTTACTGTTATTATTACAGAGTTAGTTTTATGGCAAGTGATATAGGCGAATATCCTTTAAATTATTTTGGATAGAATTTGATAACGGGACAATAGCTTGGAACAGCATATGGTCCAGATTCACTTCCCACGAGAGAGAGAGAGAGAGAGAGAGAGAGAGAGAGAGAGAGAGAGAGAGAGAGAGAGAGAGAGAGAGAGAGAAATGGTTATGTATGTATGTATGTACGTACGTATGTATTATTATTATTATTATTATTATTATTATTATTATTATTATTGTTATTATTTTAAAAGAATCAGTACCTGAAATAAGAGAGAGAGAGAGAGAAAGAGAGAGAGAGAGAGAGAGAGAGAGAGAATATCTGAGCTGGTTACATAATGTTGCCATCAGAGATTTCCACAATAAATACCGCACACCTCTATGAGCATTTGTTTACACAGGCTATCAAAACAATTCATATCCCCCTTTTATTTGCGCGTTTCCTGAAACCCAGTAATTTGAGAACTCGTTCTTTATTGGATCCAACAAGGCTTCTATCATACGTGCTTTAGATCCGTCGCCTTTGAGGAAACCTGAATATTTCCTCCCCTTTAACAGACGTTGTGTGTTCGTTCGTTCGTTTGCCCTATGGAATCATTCCTCTGCACGCCAGTAGGTTCAGTTAATCATTCAGCATTAGACTTCTTCACTTATCTTGCTGTCAGTTTTTCATTCTGCATTGACTTTTCACTCTTTATGTTATTATACCTCTGATCACGATAAGCATTTGTTGTCATTATACTTCTGATCACTACAAATAATTTATGTCATTATACCTCTGGTCATTATGAACATTTAATGTCATTATACCTCTGATCATTATGAACATTCTATGTCATTATACCTCTGGTCATTATTAACATTTTATATAATTATACCTCTGGCCACTATAAAAATTTCATGTTGGTCATTATGAACACTATACCAAGGCATTATACTTTTCGAAGGGTATCATCCCTTCAGGAGATCAGCGTAAGTCTTCAGTCGTATAAACATCCTTTGAAGGACGAAGTGTCAGAGGTCTTGGGATTATTCCCTCACAGCTGAAGATATATACTCTGCCAAAAACACATTAAAAGGTCAAAAATACAGTAGAAACTTCCAGTTGAAAGCCATTAAAAGAGCAATAAAGGAAATGAAGATTTCAGCCAGAATTGGGAAATAACTTCTTCGGATTAACTTCATCAGCAAAGAAATTCATTAAATAAAGGCACAAGTCATTATGCAGAATCTATTTGGATGATTTAGTATTCTTGACTTAAAATGAAAATGTCTGGATTAAACTCTTCGGATATTCGTGAAAATTGTGTATTATAATGTGTGAAGTATTAGTCTTCAGCAGAGAGAGACAATCTTCATGGTCTTTATTACACACACACACACATACACACACTCAGAGAGAGAGAGAGAGAGAGAGAGAGAGAGAGAGAGAGAGAGAGAGAGAGGTAAATTCAGTGCCAAAACTCAATTTATTTTAGGGTAAATTTAGGAATTAATGGTGACTTTCTTTATCCAGACTGCATTGCTTAAACGTTTGATACCATAGAATGGCAATTAAACCAACTTCAAACATGGCATTTGGTATTATTTCCAAACCCTTGAGTTATGCCAATTTTTGACAAAGCCTATTTGCTTTGCCAGTACCGCAAAGAAATTAAATGAACTCTCTTATCAACCACTAAATTAAGACCACGAACATTGTACTGTATGTCGGTTAGGTCATACAAGTAGCATATCTCACATTAAGAGGATTCTAGATAAAAATGAACGCCTACTTGGTTGACAAAAAGGGGAATTTTAAACCACTGCTTTTTCTTCTTCTTCTTTACTCTCTTCTGTTGACTCTGCCTTTCTCCTTCACAGATCTGACGGTGAAGAGAGTTTTTTTGGGGGGGAAGAATTCCTATCCGAATAGTTGTTTGTTACTAATGGACAGTTAATTTATTACTAATAGACAGTTTCATGCCCAGTTATGTGAATTTACGTAGACTTTGAGTATTTATGGAAAGAGTGACGCTTCAGTCTTTTTTTTTTTTTACGTATTGCAGTTTCTAATACATCATTTGAATAAGTCAGTAAGTATAAAGGCATATGTATAAGTGTATGTGTTTATATCCTCTGACTACGAGGATAAATAGAAATGCTGATAAATCGTTCGAATACGTATGTGTGTGTATATATATATATATATATATATATATATATATATATATATATATATATATATATATATATATATATACATTTACATATATATAATGTGCGTGTGTGCGTGTATGTGTTACTGTAGGTTTGTCTACGTATATCTGTGTTTACGTGAAAGCCAAAACAGTCGTTTCGCTGAATTCCAACCTCGCGCGTATTATTTATTTTTGGAAATTCTCAGAAAAAAAGGCTGTTCTCTTCCTCCATATTTACTTTTCTGTTTTCCAACAGAAAATGTGAAAACAAAACAGAAGCGGGAGGGAGAGCACTTTTTTTTTTTTTTTAAATTTAATCTCTACTGAAAGTTTTTTCTTTTTATTGTAATTAAAAGTAGCGCTTTCTCTCAGTCCCATTTTAAAGTAAATGAATCATTTAGATGCAAATGACTCCACTAAAGTAAACCGTATCTAAATCGAAAGAAAATAAATAAAAAAAGTTCTCGATAGGGATATTCTTTATACCTTCTTTTAATTGTTTTTCGTTTTATACGAACTTTTTTTTTTCTCTTTTTGAATGCTCGATGAGATTGTTGTTTCACGTGGAGATGAAATGCTTGAAATAGAGAATTTTTTTCTAATGATTTATCAGTTACACTGAATGCCTAATTTGAATGTCTGGTTAATGGATTACAAAAGAAAGGGAAAATTTGATAACATTTTTTTTACTGTAATAGGAGGTAAGTAAATGAATAAAAGAACGAACGAATGAATGAATGAATTCATTAATCGACGAGTGAATGAGTGAATTAATGAATGAGCGAACGAACGAACGAATGAATGAATGAATGAATGAATGAATGAATGAATGAACGAACGAACGAACGAACGAACGAACGAACGAACGAATGAATGACTGAATGAATGAATGATCGAACGAACGAACGAACGAACGGATGAATGAATGAATGGGAAAAACAGGCCACAATAAAAATGAAAAATGCCGAAACGACATCAATATCCCGCAGATATTCGCGCGACGCACAGAGCCATAAATATTCCCACGCTCATAGACAACGCGAGTAATACATCCGGATAATGGAGATATCTATCATTCCTGTGCTGTTGATTGCAACGGTCATTTGATCGCAGCAGTGACCGGCCGAAGTTTCCAAGCGTGACCGTTGTTATCACTCTGAGGCAACAAGGCAGCCATTATCAAAACGCTCGAAGCGATAAGCGGAGTTTCAGTGGCATTGTCCGTAAGCAGATTTATTTACAGGTAGGGGGGTTGCCTGTGGTTGTAGGGAGAGGGGGGGAGGAGGAGGAGGAGGGGGTGAAACTGTTCAATTAGGATTGAATAATTCATTTCATTTAAGCCTTGCTAGTGCAATAGCATCTTGTTAACGACAATTACAAATTGCACTGAAGTCGTATCTGTTTTGAATTACGCGCGCGCGCGCGTCGTATAAATGGGGGTGCGAAAAAATAATTACGGATTGCAATTACTGCATGAGCCGTTTCGATTTATATCTTTATTATAATAACGTGTGAAGGATCATTTCGATTTGTAATTATTGTACTATATGTTTTGAATTATGTCTGTGCTGTGATAACGCAAAAAGTAATTACTGTTTGTAATCACTGGAATGATACCCATCCCACGGTGATTTCGTAACTGATTGCAGTCGAGAGGCCGATGGAACCGAAACTTAAGGCTGCTGATGTAGCACGTGCCCGAATAAAAAGGAAAGGAAAAAGAATAGGATTCAATCTCGATGAAAGATTATACGATTGAGGAACACGGACGGAAGAAAAAGAATTCCGAAGCAAAGCAGTAAAAAGCATTTTTGTTTATTAATTTCCCAGTGTTATTTTTTTTTGTAGTTTCGTCGACGTTAATGACCCTGGTAGCTGTGACGCCAGGTAGCCTAAAGTCATCCAGTTGTTATTCATTATTTGGAAAAATGATTTGGACCTCGATGTAATTGAAATAGTTACATAAATATGTAATGATTAATGAAATCAATACAAACATAACGGAAATGACTAAAATGAATGAGATTTAATCGTAAAGATAAACTTAATTAAATTAAACGAGAGAAGTTTTCATTTCCAAGATACTTTATTACAGTTTGTGGCAACCTTCCTGACGTAGGGGCGTTCGAATACTTCGTGACGGATGGGTGAGGTAGAGTGGACTCTGTGTGCATGTGCATGTGTGTGTGTGTGGCTTTGTGCGTGCATGAAAGCACATCCTGAAGGAAAATCCTTCATTGCATTAATATCCGTCAGAGGAGATGAAAACCAAATGCAAGCGCAAAGACGTCATTCTCATGTTCCTTGAAAACGAGACAAAGGGAGCGTTCCATACAATCGAATATAATAAGGCGATTCGGTCACCCCAGATTCAGTTACAAAGGGAGAGTCGACGAGAGAGGACGTCGCAAACAAAGAACAAGAGTCGAAAAGGGCAACGGGAAACATCATCAATGAAGTCTTCCGTGGGGGGAAACGGATAATCTTTGTGTTATGCGCCCGTTCCTAATATTCCCCCTCATAATGGGATCGGATGGTGATAATGACCTGATTTACTGCTTGTTGATTTGAAAACGGAATTCCATTATGAGAAATAAAATCAATTATTGGATGGAAATGGTCTGCTAAATCAATTACGACGTAAAAATTGCCTTTTAATCAACTATCACGTAAAAATTGCCTCTAACTGGGCCGACGAAACGAGCGGTCCGTTTAAACAGGTTTCCACGGAAGTCTCTCTGAATGGAACGCTGGGAGTCACTATACAGAGGGTAGGGGAGGGGGTTGGGATTTGGGGGAGAATGGATGGGAAAGCGTCACATTATGATCATAAAATATAATCGATTTTAAAATTATCTGCAATGTCTCCAAGAATTATTATCTTTCACCGAATAATTTTCACAACCTTATTAAGATCGAATTGTATCATTGATGATGTGCAATACAGAGAGAGAGAGAGAGAGAGAGAGAGAGAGAGAGAGAATGAGCGCATCAGGTGCAACACTGTTCACTAATTACAAACAATAGAGCAGTCACTTTGCAAGGCCAGCAAGGCATGTAAGTAGGCATGATGAGACGGGAACGCCCGGGTGCCGAGGGGGTGGGGAGGGAAGTACCCAGACCCTGGGGCACGAGGGGAGACGTCGCTTTTATCTCCCAAGACGTTCAATTAGCCGGTAATCAACCAGGAGACGCACAGGCTCTCGTCGAGCCCCGATCGATTATAAAATTCTGTTTTCGCTGGGAGATTCGACTCGCCTTTTCTTTGTGATTGGGACGTGTGTTTTTCTTGTGGATGGAGGGGGAGACATTTGCGGCTGGGGGTGAGAGAGAGAGAGAGAGAGAGAGAGAGAGAGAGAGAGAGAGAGAGAGAGAGAGGCAGTAGAAAAAGAGTAGAGTAGAGTGTGAAGGTGTTTAGTAGAGAAAGTATAAGAAAATAATTATCATGACATGTATACACACATACATACACAAAGACGCACAAACACACACACACACACATATATATATATACATATATACACATATATATATATATATATATATATATATATATATATATATATATATATATATATATATATATATATATATAGAGAGAGAGAGAGAGAGAGAGAGAGAGAGAGAGAGAGAGAGAGAGAGAGAGAGAGAGAGAGAGAGAGAGAGAGAGAGACTATAGGTTAGTAACATTATGACAAGTATTTAGATAATAAAATTAATCTTTTATACTCGAAGGTTCTCGACATGAACCTCCAAAATAACCGTTAAGTTATAATAGTTATTATAACTTAATGCAAGATATTATACAGTGAGACACAAAAGACGTGTGCTTTCGACCTAAATTTCAAATAGATAGGAAACAAACTATCTATTCAGAAAAACAGAACAGATTTGAAATAAATTAATTGTAGAGCTGTCGATTGAAACTACTGTATTTTACTCAGAGTAACGTGAATTTGACATAGTTGTAAAAATAAAAAAAAATAAAAAAGGCACTTATTTCTGCATCATTCCATCTAGTTCTGGTATGGCGATCAATATTGAATTCGGTGTTTTTAATTAAATTATTTAATTATGACTCGAAATCAAACTGCAGGGAGAGCTGGTACTACAGGAGAGGAATAGTTCCACCGTGGTCGACTACATAATTTGTTCCGCAAAATGAATTCCAAGATATCTGGTAATAACTTTTTGCCTTTTAATTGGCTTTGCACTTGCTTGACTGTCAATATCTTTGTGACTGTGGTAGTGACTCTAGCATGGTCATTGTAATGACAGTAATCTTTCTGTTGTAATGAATTTTATTGCTGTATTCACTTATGCTACTGTCATGATAACTTTCGTTTCAGTAATGCTACTGTCATGATAACTTTCGTTTCAGTAATGCTATTGTCATGATAACTTTCGTTTCAGTAATGCTACTCTCATGATCATTTTCATTTCAATAGTGCTCCTATCATGACAGTTTTCATTTCAGTAATGCTGCTGTCATGATCATTTTCATTTCAGTAATGCTACTGTTATGATACTTTTCATTACACTAATGCTACTGTCATAATCATTTTCATTTCAGTAATGCTACTGTCATGAGCATTTTAATTTCAACAATGCTACTGTTATAATTTTCATTACACTAATGCTACTGTCATAATCATTTTCATTTCAGTAATGCTACTGTCATGAGCATTTTAATTTCAACAATGCTACTGTCATGATGATTTATAACGCAAAAATGCTATAATCTCTATTGTTTTGATTGTAACAGTGTTACTCTCTTGGTGATTTTTTATTGCAGTAATGAGCCAGTCATGATTTTTATTGCAGTAACGGTACCTTAATTTTAATTTTTATTGTAGCAATGCGACTGTTGCAGTAATGCTATCATCATGATAATTTTTTTACAGAATGCTGCTATCGTTACTACATTTTTTATTGGAGTAATGTGACTGTCATAGTGATTTACATTGCAGTAATACTTTTATCATGATCATTTATGCTCACTAATGCTACGTTATGATCATTTTTACTTCAGTTAGAGCACGATTATGAGAACAAGGTGATTCTATACCAAAGCTGCCACCATGAACGTCATGAATTGAGTTAGACTTTGTGAGGAAATTGCATCTATGATCTTGAGTTCCTGCCGAGACCATTATCGTTACACGAAAATAGATTTTACGCTTCTGCTCTGGGTTCAATTTTGGTGAACTGCTCAAAAAAATGTTTAATAATCATTAAGTTTTATCATTTTTACCTGGAAGAATTCATTGTGGGAATGCGTGAAACTTAGAACTTTTTGAACGTATTTTGTTATATTAGAAGCTCATACTTTGTAAACAAATTTTATAGGAATATTTTGCGTTACTAAGGCAAGTTCCCTGTCAAAGTAACGTTAGATTTAACTCCAATATATTTTCTATTTTTTTGAATCTCGGAGAATTTTCTGAATGTCAGAATATTTTTCATACCTGTGATGCAAAAAAGGTACTTCAGTACGTAAAAGGCCCTCCATTTTTGTTCTTACTTTACTGCTACAAAACTCTCTCTCTCTCTCTCTCTCTCTCTCTCTCTCTCTCTCTCTCTCTCTCTCTCTCTCTCTCTCTCTCTCTCTCTCTGACGTTAAATAGCCTGGAAAACAGACGAGGATGGTACAACTTCTTCTTATCTTACGACTGGTATTTGCACAGTTACATTTTCCGCAAAGACAAACTCAGTTTGTGGTTTTTGCATTATTTTTATAGTCAAGGCAAGTGGATTATTCAAGCCTTATCATCGACACATAAGCTTCTGAAATCTCGGCGTTTTGGTCATTATTTCGTCTTTTACGGAGAATTTACCTACGTGTTTTATGGCGTTTGATTGCATTTTTATCCGCCTATTATTATTATTATTATTATTATTATTATTATTATTATTATTATTATTATTATTATTATTATTATTATTATTATTGCTAAGAAATTCACAATCTCGTGAAAAACAATCCTTAATAAAAATCCACAATTATATGGCAATAATATATTTACTATATAATTGTCGATTTTTATTATTACATTGGACAGTTATCGACTAATATTGATGTGCAGGAAAAGCGCATTATTAGAGGAATTGAGAAAACTCAGTACAAAATCAGTTCGCAAAATGCAGCCATTTTATTCAACAAAACTTGCCTCAAAGAGGGTCTTCTTCATTATTATTATTATTATTATTATTATTATTATTATTATTATTATTATTATTATTTTGGGTGATTTTTGGTTGGCTGTCGAAACTCGGTGGCGGGGGCTCTTCCTATTGGCTATAACAATTGCTGTCATTTTTTTTTGTGAAGAAGTAGTAATATACAGTAGAGAGAAATGATATTTATCATAGTAACAGAGGTAATAATAATAAAGAAAATGAAAACTACGAAGAAAAGCTATTATTTTATGCACAATAATAATAATAATAATAATAATAATAATAATAATAATAATAATAATAAAACGCCCCTTGACTCACTCAGGCCCAAGCAGTATATTCCGACTTAGTCAGCAACACCGAATTCCAAGAAAAGAAAAGTAAACCATAAATTAAGAAATAAAAAAGAAAAAATGAAAACAATTCCGGACAAATCCTGATTGACGGCCGCGTCGCCGCCGAAGCCATCTGTTCACGCCGAAACTTAAGGACCGGAAGCGCGAGTCCTGTCGGCGTTTTTAAAAGTTTAAATTGCTCGTGCTGAAAGAGATCCGGTGGGTGTCGACCTTTGGATTTTCCGTTCAGTGTCTCTGATGTTTCCGATATGCGGGTCCGATAGTATTCGAGTTTAGACAAGGCTTGGGGTACTATAAATCTCTCTCTCTCTCTCTCTCTCTCTCTCTCTCTCTCTCTCTCTCTCTCTCTCTCTCTCTCTCGGTAGTAATTCTGAGACAAGCAGCCACTCTTGGTTGTCATATCAAATTAATCAGGGCTGCATTAATCTCTCTCTCTCTCTCTCTCTCTCTCTCTCTCTCTCTCTCTCTCTCTCTCTCTCTCTCTCTCTCAGTTTGAACTTATTTTGAGATATATTTTTGTTCCGCTCTATAAAAATGTTCCATAATACATTGAACGTTTCCTATACACCGCCCCAAACGAGAAAAACGTTTGTAAATAATTTTTACTAATTGACTGCCATTTAAACTGCATAAAATACAGCATTTTCTTGAAGGCATTCAAAACGAAAAGACATTTTTGGGGGGGCCAAATAGAAAAATCCATGAAAAATTCTACTGAATTTTCCCTGTCGTGTGGGTCTCATTATCTTCATAAATATAAGAGAGCGAAAATATTAGGCTTTTCTCTGAATGACAGCTTTAAACGCTAATATGCCCTTTTAGTATGACTGCAAAAGGCAATTAGCATTTTTTATCACTTTGGAAGCAAATAGATAGTCTGAGTCTTTCCTATTGCTCTTAGTTATAGTGAAAAAATTGAGGGGAGAGAGAGAGAGAGAGAGAGAGAGAGAGAGAGAGAGAGAGAGAGAGAGAGAGAGAGAGAGAGAGAGAGAGAGAGAGAGAGAGAGACGCACATATATAATTATATATATGTATATGTACTTGTATATATTTGTATATATATAATGTATGTGTGTGTATCTTTTCATATTTCCATATGCATTTATACTGTTTTTAATGTATACATATATGCAGACCTACACATATACATAACAGAAATAATTTGTAAAAGTTTAGAGCATAACAGAACATCAAGAGAAGTTATACAACCCACATTCAAAATCCGTAACCATTCCTCTTCCAACTGGGGCGCCGAGGCTCATCCAAAAACCATCTTGAATCTCATCGTTTTTACAACATCAGATGATAAAAAAAAAAATAAATAAATAAATACAAGAGATAAGTGACACCGTTTTACTCAATTCATCTCGTATCGTCTCTTCAACTCTGATCTCTCTTAAATCAAGCCTTTTGTCTAAGAGTCTAATCTGCTGAAGGGCTGAACGGGATTAAGAACCTACTAGAGTATAGTGGTCTTAAGCTACTGTGAACCTGTTTGGTCTTACTCTTGATTATTTTGTTTTCGCTGCGCTTGTTACTTCTGCTGTTTTTGTTACGTTTGGTGCTGATGCTACTTGTCAGTGAAAATTATTATAACAATTACTCACCGCTGTTATTTACTGATCGTTCTGGTAGTGATGATAATTATTGTTGCTTTTATTAATATAATGATAATAATTACTGTTGTTATTACTATCTCTATTAATAATGGTACTAATAACAATAATAATTATATTACTGCTACTTTTAATAATATTAAGAGCAAAGATAATGATAATTACTACCACTACTACTACTACTACTACTATTATTATTACTTGTAATACTACTATTACTACTACTACCAATACTACTATTGCTACTACTACTACTTCTACTACTTCTACTACTACTACTACTACTACTACTACTAATAATAATAATAATAATAATAATGATAATAATAATAATAATAATAATAATAATAATAATAATAATAATAATAATAATAATAATAATAATACAAACGACAGGAACTTTTTAAGGCTTCTAATTAGACCTTAAACCAGTTAGATATGAATATACCAAACGATCTCCTTACCCATATCCCTACTATGAGAAACATCACTCCATTCTATAATCTCTAAATATATGACAAAGTAACGAAATTAATAAATAAACAACCATATGAAAAACGTAACATATAAAAGGTGGAAACCGACCACGCGAGAAGGCGAATAAAAAAAAAAACAAAAAAAAACAAAAGACTAACCGTTCCATTGTTTGGAAAGGATCGAAACTCCTTTAAAATGAAACGAGAGGCGACTAATCCTGCTCTTTGGATCGGAACGACGTCTTTGATCCCTTAATCCGGCTGGACAGACGTCAGGCCTAATAGACGATTGGCAGCTGTCAAATACTCCATCAAAGATGGGACATTATTTGGCCATTAGTAATTCGCTTTCATGCTTTATTATTAGGGAGTACCGCTGCTTCCTCGGGCGTTGCTGTGGAGATGAAATTTGGGAAAGTGTCTATTTTTTTATGAATTGTAACTTTATTAAAGACTTTTATGAAAGGGAAAGAATACAATGATTTTAATAATGTATTTTTCTGTGTCGATACCTTTGTTGTTGTGACGCTTCAACTGGGTATATACAAAACGTTTTTCTTAATGTAATTGCATAAATATGGCAATAAATACTAATGAATGCAGGGTACCTTATATATATATATATATATATATATATATATATATATATATATATATATATATATATATATATGTGTGTGTGTGTGTGTGTGTGTGTGTGTGTGTGTGTGTGTGTGTGTGTGTACTTTGTGACAAGGCTCTTCCCCGTTATTTGAATTATGAATCTTACATTCTTGCTGATTTAAAACCAAATGAAACAGGTATAAATAATCTGCGTCAGTGCTCTTGGAAATCAAGTCTTCATACCGACATAGCTTCCTATAGCTTATTGCTTCAGTAATGAGTGGGCTCGATATCTTCCCCGATAACGGGAGATTATTTCAAGTATGTTTTCATTGTCCAATAACTTTCAGATTTCCTATTTGCTCTCGATCACAGTCGCTGACGAAGCACATGTCAAAGTATTGTATGTTTTGTATCAAAGAAGATTAAGGCTAGTCCTCTCCCCAGCGGGAATGGGAGCTGGTGTGTCGTATTTTTAGTAAAATCCACGGCTCCAGATTTAGACTATTACCCTCGAGACTCTTCTAAAATAGTAGTTTGGAAATGCGTGAACAGGGAACAGGACCAACGGCTGACGTCATTTCCGTCCCATTCCGGCGAATCCTGGTACCTGGCGTCAGAATTACTAAGAAAAAAAAAAAGAAATTAAGATACCTGGATTTTGCGGTGGTGGTAGGTAGGCGGCCGCTGAGTGATCAATATCGAAATGCGTATTTAGGATAAGATAAGGATTTGGGGACCGTTTCAGGGGTCTACGCATATTCCCAAAACGGCGTATGTTAGGATCTTCATTGCTGTATCGAAATTTCGGTAGTAATTGGATGGATAAAAAAAAATTTGTTACTTGAATAGATCTACAGAAAGTTTATGAAGGGAGTAGCTAAGATACGATGCGGAATTATAAAGCAATTCAATCAGACTATCTGAAACACTGAAATGGGTGCGTCAGATTTGGGAATTAAGCTGATAAAACTGTATGTTGCTCACATGCGTTTACTGAAAGTATACGAAGGAACAATTTTTCGATGTGGAAAGTGTTGGTGATGTGTGGTCTAGAATCTAGAAGACAGTTGATTAAGAGCTATTAGAATAGCTGCAATAAAAGTGGAGTGTGTTTAGGTTGTATAATTGTGTTAAATGAGTATTAGATAATTTTTTCTTTTTTCACTACTGTATGCCGTTTGAACATAATAATAATAATAATAATAATAATAATAATAATAATAATAATAATAATAATAATAATTATTATTATTATTATTATTATTATTATTATTATTAGTAGTAGTAGTAATAATTATCATTATTATTACTCTTACCATTATTCATAGTAGCAATAATTATTATCATTATAATTTATAGTAGTAACAGCAATACTATATTTATTGTCATTATTATTATCATTATTTGTAGAAATTGTAGCAATAGAAATTATTATTATTATTATCATTATTAGACTTAGATGCAAGAAACTGCAAATAAATATTCGGTACCTGACGTTTGAAGAAGTTGCAACGTTGATTGCAAACACCGACTCTTTAAGTGTCAGAGATTAATGATAGAGGAGTTTGGAGGTGCGCTTAAGGGGAGAAAGTTTTAAGTGGATTTTAGCGAGAGGGGAAAGTTAAGAGAGCAAGTGAAAGTCGCGGAGGAGGAATGATGAATGCTGGGAAGGAAATGAGGGAAAGAAGTGCTGAAATTAGGAGGTAAGTTAATGGAAAAAAGTAAAAACAAGAAGAAAAGAATTAAAGAGCATTAAAATAGCTGTTAGAATAGTTAATTACTTTAGTACTTATGAAGTCAAATTATTACTCAGTTCCTATTTGTGCAAATGAAGTAAAGTTCCTGCAGATGAATAAGTAAAAAGCGGCTGGTCCTGAAATGAAATCTACAGGATTTGAAAAAACACGACGGTGTGATATGAAGGGTGGCGTCAGTGAAAAGTGGATTCAGAGGTGGTTTGGGCATGTAGAGAAAATATGTGAGCATAGGTAAAATAAATTGACAGTTAGGTTTTAATATTTAGTAGGGAGAGTAGAGAGAACTTAGGGAGTAGCTGGATAGACTGGGAAGTAGATATATTAGAAAGAAGGCACTACATCTTGGAGACATGAAAACGCATGAAAAATAAGTTAGCAGGGATAACATGTTGCTGATGAGCCTTTGCATAAGTATATTAAACAATCTTTTTTGCTGGAATTTTAGAACGCTTAAATTTCGTGTTATTTGTATTTTTATATTTACAGGACTGGGTCATTCACCCTAAGATCAGTCCCCCTCTTTTATCCGGTTTTGGTTTGGCATGAAAATGATGTATACCCTTCAGTCCTTAGAATTTGACATTTGGAAATCACCCATCCAAGTACTGACCAGACCCGTTGTCGCTTGATTGTTATTCACCATCTTTTGGGAAAAAAGGCTTGATCTATTTATAATATAAAACTACTGCTGTTATTATTATTATTATTATTATTATTATTATTATTATTATTATTATTATTATTATTATTATTATTATTAACGTAAAATTGTAGCTATTGAAACTACTGCTATAATAATAATAATAATAATAATAATAATAATAATAATAATAATAATAATAATAATAATAATTATAATTATTATTATTATTATTATTATTATTATTATTATTATTATTATTAACGTAAAATTGTAGCTATTAAATGACTGGTAAAAGATAAAGGGTAATATTGATAAATCGTTTTGGACAGATTAACGGCATGTTTAGAAATAAAATAACCAGTGCAGCAGCTGCCTTATCTAATGTAATTTTTCAGCGATAATAGGTCTCTCTCTCTCTCTCTCTCTCTCTCTCTCTCTCTCTCTCTCTCTCTCTCTCTCTCTCTCTCTCTCATATGACAGCCCCCACCCTTTTCCTCTTTAATAACTCTCTCTCTCTCTCTCTCTCTCTCTCTCTCTCTCTCTCTCTCTCTCTCTCTCTCTCATTCTTAATTCCGACGTAATTTCTCAATCCCTGGTTCTCTCTTGCTCTCCTAATATTTCCAATTATCAGTTATATTCTTCCCCTCTTTCTGTATTCAACTTCCCATTTATCCAACCGTACACTTTAAATTAATCTCTCTCTCTCTCTCTCTCTCTCTCTCTCTCTCTCTCTCTCTCTCTCTCTCTCTCTCTCTCTCTCTCTCTCTCTCTCTCTCTTGTAAGTCAATAGACGTTGTATATATTTTCAAAATATGCTATGTAGAATACCATTGTAAAATGGAAATAAAGTTTTTGATTTTCTCTCTCTCTCTCTCTCTCTCTCTCTCTCTCTCTCTCTCTCTCTCTCTCTCTCTCTCTCTCTCTCTCTCTCTCTCTCTCTCGTATTGCCAGCTGCTATGCGTACACTCATTTCATGGGGTAATGGTCTGCAGACATGGGTCTGAGGAAGGATTCTAGGCTGTATACTTTCCTTCATTATCTGTTTATGATATTTGTAGAGTCATTCTTCGGTATCTTTGTTTTATCTTTATTTCTCAACGAACAAATCTTCTAGACTTCAAATGGATTTTGTGTATGGATTCTGTATTGTTTGACACGGTCTCGTCATTTATTCTCATATGTATCCTGGTTTTATACAGCATATTAAGGTTATTTTTCTTGTGTATTTCATAAACACTTTTTTTTTTTTTTTTTTTTACAAAAATTTACCTTTTTTTTTCCAAATACGATTTAACGAGGGAAAATATTTTGGAAAAATGACAGCATATTAAGGTTATTTTTCTTTTGTATTTCATAAACTTTTTTTTTTACAAAAATTGACTTTTTTCCCAAATACGATTTATCGAAGGAAAATATTTAGGAAAAATGACTAATATATATATATATATGTGTGTGTATATAAACATATGTATATATCTACAGTATATATATATATATATATATATATATATATATATATATATATATATATATATATATAAAATATACACATATATGTATATATGCATTTATGTGTGTATGTATGTATGTATGTACATGTATTTTTTCTCTAATTTTATAAACAGACCCTTGATAATAATAATAATAATAATAATAATAATAATAATAATAATAATAATAATAATAATAATAATAATAATAATAATAATAACGCACTTGGGTCGCACCCTGCTCAACGATATTTTCTCATCAGTTTAAAAAAAAATATTAATTTTTGGCCATGCTGATGTAATATCCTTTCACTAATGTCCTTTGAAATAATTAATTTATTATAAGGACATCGCTGGCTGGCTAAAACTCTCACCCCGAAGTTAACGAAGAATAAAAAAAAAACTAAAAATATTAATATTTCGAAGCTCATGAATACACAGTGAAGAACCCAACCCATGTTCCGTATTTTTAAAATGAATTTTTTTTTCATTTCATTTTACACTGTCAGCCGGGTCGCTAACATGATGATTTTTGTCAAATAATTATCGCTTCCGGTGTCAGGTAGCATAATTGATCATCAGTATTGAGGCCTGTGAAAAATGAGGGATGAGTTGATTAAATATCCAATAATAGTGATGATGATGATGATGAAAATGATGATGATGAGGTTTTGTAGCAAACCATCGGAATAATAATGATGGTAATTACAACACAAGTGATAAAATTATCTTGAATGTAATGATAAGGGAAAAGTTCCAATAAAATAAAAAAAAAAGTTCATTAAAAAACCTCGCAGCCTTACATGTGTAAACCCCCCCCCCAACTCTTTTTTTCCTCGAACAACTGGTTGATATTTCGGCCTATTTTACTGACGTAGGAGTCGCGTTGGTCTGGAGCAGTCCTGGTGGGGTAAGTTATCTTTCTTACGCGGCATATTGCTTTTTCTGACGTCACAGAGACCACTCTCCCTCTCCCTTCTATCTCCCTCCCTCCCTCCCTCCCTCCCTCCCTTGCTGTAACTTCTCCTGCATTTGCTGCCAGGCTGCTAATGATATTGCTGCTTCTGTCACAGCTATAAATCGCTTCTGCTATTATTTATTGACTGCTATTTCTAGTGAAGTTGCTGCTTTTATTATGTAAGGTCCGTTGCTATCATTGTCACTAGTGTTGCTGTTGCTTTCGATATTATGAACCTGCTACTTTCGCTGTTACTTCCATTACTGTTAAGGTACTGCTATGCCGTTACTTCAGTTACTATCATAAGTACATGAATATGTGTGAATTCAGGGAAAAAACCTGAAATTATGTTTACACAACTCTCAAATCATGCCTTTTGTACGACGGCACATAAGGCTTTCTACCTATCTAAAGACTAGAGAGAGAGAGAGAGAGAAAGAGAGAGAGAGAGAGACAAACAGAGAAACAGAGAAACTTTATATCCTGTGTCATCCTAGTGGAGAGAGAGAGAGAGAGAGAGAGAGAGAGAGAGAGAGAGAGAGAGAGAGAGAGAGAACATTATAAACCGCTTCATCCAAAAACTTTATATACTGCTTCATCCCATTGACGAGAGAGAGAGAGAGAGAGAGAGAGAGAGAGAGAGAGAGAGAGAGAGAGAGAGAGTCTCTTTTAAAATAGTTTTCATTCACCTACATGTTGACCAAAAACAGACAAACGCACTCGACATTATCTGGACTCAGATCGTCCCGCGAAGCCACTACGACTTGTCTAAGCACTTGTCACAATTACCGAACCGCGGAAAAGTTCCTCCAAAAACACGACAGCGAACTGATGGCACTTGGAGTTTTTCAAGTGCCGATAACAAACTTGCAATTTGTTGGCTGATGCAGGTTTTTCTTTTTTCGATGATGCAAATAGCTGTCGGTATTTTCGGGAAGGTGGGGGGAGGGGGATGGAGGGACGTGAGATGACGTCACTTTCCCCGTGGGGGTAATTAGCCAGGAATTTCGGAATTCCAGAAGTTTTTTTTTTAAGAAAACATAAACTAATCAATCGTTTTTATTCATGTATATATATATATATATATATATATATATATATATATATATATGATTTATAAATGTATATATATGTATGCACATAAAAATAAATACGCACATACACATATATATATGTATGTGAAACCAGTTGTATGAAGTCTCCGGTATACTGGAAATCTTATTGGAATATCTCAGTCACTTCCTCTTCTTCCGTAATAACCTCCGTAATTAGTTATTTTCGAGAAAGAGAACTCTCACTTTTTCTTACGTAAATCTTAAATATCTATCCATTTATCTATCTGTCTATCTATCTATGTAGATTTTAGAGACCATTTGGCGTAGCTATCGAAAGTATGGCGTGACTGATGTGAAACTAGGCGAGTGAAAACCGTAGAGTTTATAAGTCTTTGCGCGCACACTGTAGTTTTTTTTTTTAATGGAGTGTCTCTGATTTCAAGCGCATGAACAATAAGAAATTAATTCACTGGTTTATTGCTGTTTAGCTTTATTCTTTTTTTCAGCTTCTGGTTAACCAATAAAGAAAAAGTTCATAACCAAACCAATTCTCTCTTACTTAAAGATATACCGATAACATTCTGTCCACTAACTTTAAATCTCAGTACTCATAAAAAATGTTTAAAGTCAGAGAATCATCACAAAACCCTCCCACACTCGTGACATTGAAACTACTTAGTTTTGATTGCTGTGTCGTCGTTTGAAATAGGACTGGTATTAGGCCCATTCCATTCCTGAAGTTTCCATTTTGACGTAGAAAGAAAAACTTTAATTGTAAAAAGTGGTTTCATTACAACGCAATCAGATGGGCTTTCTATCTGGTAAAATTTCATTTGATATAAAAAGATTACCAGAATACTACAACACTGGGTTATATATGTATATATATTTATACACATATATGTATATATATATATATATATATATATATATATATATATATATATATATATATATATATATATATATATATAACATCCTACGTGAGTCTATGCATATGCATAGGTGTGACAAGGGAAGTGACGAGGTTGAACTGGAAAGTGTTTCTAATAGAAGGAATTGTCAGTGAAATATTATATTTACGGAGGAAAATATAACTTGGAGTGTTTGTGAAAGGTGTGCATGAAACTTGAATATTGAAAAAACGAATGTCACGTGGCTTTCAAAATTTCCTGTGCACGTTCACATACGCACAAACACACACAGACATATATATTTATGTGTGTGTGTACATATGTGCACCTATATATATATGTGTGTGTGTGTGTGTGTGGGCGGGTGCCTGTGTACGCGTGCGTTGTTCGGCGTGGGCGTTGATCGACATGCACCTACATTGAAAACTGAACCCCCTTACCAGAATGATCTCGAGCAAGGAACTTGCTTCTCCCGACTTTCTTAATTAAAAGGAAGGTAACTTGTACGGTATCTTTCGTTCAGTCTCCGAGACTTTGTAACCAAAGTTTTTATTAGCGTGGCGAAGTAAATCACTCCAAAAGCGGTTTAGCTGGAAAATCCAGTTAGCGCAATCCGTGGCTTAAGCTTCGCCAAGTTGCGCCTGACCTCTGAACCTTATGGGAATTTTGAAGATCCCTGGCAATTCCTAACAATTCCTGACACCTTCCGTGTTAGGATGTTCCAGTGCTGCGGTTGGAGGACGGTCTAATAAGTATATGCAGGTTCCTTTTAGGCAACGGGAGGCGAATTTAGCTCAAAATAAGTCTTATGGTGACAGAACACTGGAAAAACTCAGTAAGACATTTGTGCAGCTCTCTCAGGCAAAAAAGTAGGCTCTAGCTCAAAATAGACCTATTGTTAGCGGAAAATTGCAAGACTCCAAGTTAATTTTAGGTAGGTTTATGCAGACTTTTAGGCAACAGAAGATGAAACTAGCTAAAAATAGGACTACTGTTGACAGAATATTGTAAAACGCCAAGTTAGTTTGAGGTCTGTAAATCCTCTATAGGCAAGGGAAGTTGAAACTAACTGAAAATAGGCCAATTATTAACGGACTACCGCAGAACACAAAGTCAATATGCGGTACGTGCAGCCTCTTTCAAGTAAAGGAAGTTGAAACTACCTGGAAATAGGCCTAATGTTATCGTGCTCCTGTGGAATATTCTAGATCAAAGGAACGATGAATGGCGACTTCATTAAACCCCCATCTTTTATTCTTACACCACAAGAGATCACAGGACTGAAGAAGCTGACAGAGGCCACCGAGTTCCAGATTGTGACCCAGTGCATCACCACGCGTCTGTGAATATTCGCTCTTCATACAGGCGGATATAAGGTAGATTTTACTTTGCAGACGAAATCAGCAGAGTGTGTGTGTGTGTGATTCCGCGAATGTCACGCTTATCAAAACTGTAAATGCGTCGATGATGATATAATGACGTCAGTTATTGATATCTGGCCTCACTTTGGGGATTTATGATTGACGTGGGAAAGGAATTATATTTAATTCTGCGTTACAGATCGGCTGCCGTGATAAATTTATGAATATTGGCTCGCTTTAGAATATTCGCTTTGATCGCGGGGAATCGAGATGAACAAGGCCTTGAGTTGGAATCCGTGAAAACTTATTTTAAAAAGTTCAACAAACAATAAAATTAATGGAAGGTTCAACATTTCCAAAGTTCAAAGCATTTGAAGCCCTTAACGAGAGAATCTAACAGATTCAAATCCCTCCGGCTAATTCAACAGGGAAAGGTCACTGAGATGTATAGCTTTATTTATTTATTTTATTTATTTATGTTTTTCATTTTTTTGCTTTTATTATATTTTCTCTTTTTACGTAGATTCGCATCTCCGTCATAACTTTTTTTTTATTCTCTTCCAGGCTTTCATATTTTGCTTTCTCATTTTATCAAGTTCATTTATTGGATAAAGTATTCAAGATTTGTTGAAGATTGTTGCTTTCCATTTAAATGAACGGGTTTTGAAAAAAACTGTCTTCAAAATTCCGACTGAATGATGGATAAGCTGTGGCATAAATACAATTTTCCACCGTACTTGCTTGAAGATTGTAAAACGGATCTAATATTTAAAAATGTACTTAATTTGAAGCTTTCTTATCAAAATAATAAACAAAAACAGAAAAAAGAAACAAAATCCTCCAATCATTTCTTAAGAAGATGAGGTCCCCGCCGGGCGCTTTCGTCTACGTCCATTTTGCGCGACCGGTACCGCAATTGTATAGGTTAGGGAAATATTTTCTTTCCATCGTAAGTTCCGCTGTAAAATTTTAATTAACTCCTTCAGCCGTAGAGGGAGAAGACGGAGCAAGGATCATTTACATGCGTGTGTTCCTTTTGCGAACGCGAAGGGACAAGTTTCTTTTCCCCTTCAGTGTTTACACAAGAAAAAAAAATTGTTTAACCTCCTTCGTATTTTTCAGAGAAGAGTTCATCCTTTCTGTTGACTAAATGAAAAAGATGCTTCTGTTTTCTCCGTCGTCTGATGGGAACAAAAACATGAGCTGCCTTCATTTGTGCTAAAGGCTTGTTTTTTTTTCTGTATTTTCTTCGCTGCTACAGAGAAATATAGCTTGAGGAATTGTTACTTGTTACCTCATTATTCAACGGCGCTGTTATGTGGCTCTGAAGACAGTTTTTAGGCACGCTTCAAAAGAGCTGTTTGGGCGTTTGTTGTAGCTAATCAACTCTACTGTTGGCAGGTATTAGGCCATCTCACAACGGGTAGGATACATACAACCAATATTCCTTATCTCTCTCTCTCTCTCTCTCTCTCTCTCTCTCTCTCTCTCTCTCTCTCTCTCTCTCACACACTTACACTATATATATATATATATATATATATATATATATATATATATATATATATATATATATATATATATATATGTATACATAGTATATATATCTACATCCACACACACATATATATATATATATATATATATATATATATATATATATATATATATATATATATATATATATATATATACACACACCTTCGTCCATCTCCATCTTCAAAAGCATCAATATGCTTGCAAACGCACGTAAAAAAAGATAATGCAAAAAGAACATTACCCGTTACATTACGCTGCCGAGAGATTATCTTGATCTCCAAAGAAAGTCTCAGAGAGGCAAGACACTAAGAGCAGGGGAGGATAGACACTGCGTTATTCCTATTCTCTTCTCTCCCCATTTCTCCATTTCTCTCGTGGAGGAGAGACATCGCCGGTCGCGAGAGGCACTGTCAAATGATGGCGTCCTCACCCCCCCCCCCCGGCCCCTTCCCTTGGTTTCCCCTCCCCTTGCCCCTGGCTCCTCTTCTCCCTGAAATTTAATGGAACATCAAAAGCTGCTCTTTTTTTTTTTTTCCACCCCCTATACTAAGCTTGTCTTTCAGGATGCATTTCTGGGTCTCCGTTTCAAAGGGAATTCCGCTTCGCAGATCGACCTTTCGCATTGCGCCGGCTGTTTCATTCACTTAAGTCTTCTTTCTTCTTTCTTCTTTCTTTTGTTTTATTTGTCTTCCTTTTTTTTTTTATACTGAAAGACACTCGGGAGGAGTCTGGCATTCGTTGGTGGGAAAGTTACTCAGGAGTGAATATTGTTATTTGAGGACACGTTTCGTGAATTTAATTGTAAACGTCTTCAGTCTGTTCTCGTTACCAGGATGAGAGAAAAATGATGTTATGAGATATGAAGATTCTAAGCATATAAAAGCCATACACGCACATATATATGCATGTTTTTTTTGTGTATATATTTGTATATATATATACACATATACACATACATATTTGTTTGTGTGTGTGCGTGATCTGTGCGTATGTATGTTTCCTAGTATGTGTTCTTTACGAGTAAAGGATACACTGTAGATTACGACACTTATCCTCAGTGACATCAAATGTCTCGTTCCCTGAGAGTGGCGGTGAGTGGGAATTCGCCAAATACTGACGAACAGGGGCCGTGATTTCAATGCAGACATTGAAGTAGGAACTCCAGTCCCACTGAATGATCTGATTCCGCAATCCGGAGTCATAAAATCAAATGATCGTCGATGGGTTTGCAGAATTTTTTATTTAAATATTCTAAACAAAATCTCCCTTTCATCCACACACACACACACACACACACACACACACACACACACACACACACACACACACACACACACATATATATATATATATTTAAAAACTAAAAAATTGTCTTTCACTTATTTATATATATATATATATATATATATATATATATATATATATATATATATATATATATATTTGTTTCCTTAATGATTCTCTGGATATATATACTTAATTAGTGCTTGGTTGAAGAGAAGAAACTAGAAAATGATTGTTAGTTGCAAAATACATTTATCTACATGTTTTGAAAGAGTAAAAGATTTCCCTGTGTATTTTAGTTGTATTACAGAATACGATCTCTCAACCCACCTATGATATTGTCTGTACATTGAAAATATCAATGAAACATTTCTGGTTGACACTGAGATCTGTCGTAGTTTGTGGTGTCTGTGATATACTGTACAATTTGCCATTGTTAACAATTGTTGCCATCAATCTTACTTCATCTTTCATCTCAGCAATTGAAAATCACGTCGTCTATTGTTTTGGGAAAACTAATTATTGTTCGTCAGGTTCCTTATATTGGCAAGGATGATGATCTGGATGCCACAAGATTTAGGTCTTTTGTTCCACTCGCGTTGAGAAATTGCTCTGCTGTCCAGTCGCTGAAAGAACCTCCAGGTTCTTTATTCTCTTAATGGAATTAATCGTTGCAGTGCTTTTCTCTCAAGCGATTGTCTCTCTTTCTTGCGATGGTAGTGCTGATGTAAACTAAAATGCTCTGAATACTCGCTTGCTAGTAAGTGCTTCATTAATTCGTTGTGCCGTTTTAAACAACTGTTTCCAGGGGGAAAAATCGCAGCGAACTACCTTTGATATTATTTTTCCAAATGTTCCTAGAAAGTAAAGGAAAATACGCTATAATGTGTTAGCCAAGGCATTAATGTTACAGTTATATTATGCTAAATTGAGGTACAGATTGCCATCAGTCTCATGATCCCAGTATGAATATGAAAGGTGTCAATGATGGTTTCGCTCTCTCTCTCTCTCTCTCTCTCTCTCTCTCTCTCTCTCTCTCTCTCTCTCTCTCTCTCTCTCTCTCTCTCACCATACTCTTCTTCCTGTTATATTAAAATCTATATTCTCTCTCTCTCTCTCTCTCTCTCTCTCTCTCTCTCTCTCTCTCTCTCTCTCTCTCTCTCTCACCTTTATTTCATCTTATTATACTTAAACTTACAGTCTTCTTTCTCCTTGTCTCCCATCTTTTTTCCAGTTCTCCTTAGACCTACAGACTCTCTCTCTCTCTCTCTCTCCTCTCTCTCTCTCTCTCTCTCTCTCTCTCTCTCTCTCTCTCTCTCTCTCTCTCTCTCTCTCTCGTCACCTTGTTGTACTAAAACTTAGTTTCTTTTTCTCGCTCTCTCCTTACTTTTCTTCCAGAGCTCTTTAGAACCACATTCTCCTTTCTCTCTCTCTCTCTCTCTCTCTCTCTCTCTCTCTCTCTCTCTCTCTCTCTCTCTCTCTCTCTCTCTCCAAAAGTGCGTGAGAAAGATCAGCTTTCAAAAGACTTTCCCAGGATGAAAGAGGCCCAAGAACCAAAGGAGAACTCTCACATCTCTCGAGTTATCCCGGATTGCAAATAACTAAATAACTTCACGCAGATCTCGATGATGAAAAACACACACGGGGCGTTTGAACCAGGGGGAAATTAATAATGCCAGAGTATAAGACCGGGCCCTCCTCCCCTGGGGGGCCAGCCCAAAAGAAACTAAGAGTATTTCGCGAGACTTTGATGAGAGTCGCAGAAATTCCCACCGCTGAGCTGTCGTTAACGGATCGTCGGAAATTATTATTATTATTATTATTATTATTATTATTATTATTATTATTATTATTATTATTATTATTATTATTATTATTATTCAGTAGGTGAAATGTAATAATAATAATTAGGAAATTATTCTGTTATGATGGTCAGGTGTCGTTTTGTGTGTGTGTTTGGCGTGTTGGGCGTTGTTGTGTATGCGTGTGTGCGTCCATATGTATACGACTCTCGTTGTCTCGCTCTCTCTCTCTCTCTATATATATATATATGTATATATACATGTAATTATATATATATATACATATATATATATATATGTATATATATACATGTAATTATATGTGTGTGTGTTGTATTGAATACGTCAATATGCACATGCATTCACACACACATATATATGTATATATACATATGTATTTATATATATACACATACATGCATACATACATATGTATATTTATAATTTGCATGTTTGTGTGTCTCAACCAGTTTCCCTTCAACGACAAAGTAGATCCCAGCACCCACCCCCCTTCCACACAAATTGAAAGGATGTGCGGGTGAGAATCACAGCACATCCAATGACCCATTGGCAGGTCGACTCTGTGATTTGGCTCCGTTATAATGAAAGAGGTCAACAGTTCGTTAGCAGAAGTATACGCAGACCCTTCAGTTCATATTGATAATCACGTATTCAGTCATCGCAGTCTTACGACTTTGATGACAGACTTCATTTTTTAATGAATGAGAGTACTCTTCAGTCGGTATGCCTGCTCATCTGTTCGTATTTCTTAACAAAACTCTGTTGTTGCTAATTTCATTTCGGAAGTTTTAGCTTCCGTTGCGCAGTACGTAATCCATGGCATCGTACATTTTTTCCTTAAAGGATTGTACACATCCTCTAACTCATTGATTATTCGCCAATCAGATTATTAAAATCTACGGAAGGGATTCGATTAAGTCCAGTAAAATTAAAAATTTCCGTAAAGATAATTCATCAACATGGCATGTACCCAGTGATCTCTCATTTTTTGGAGTATCTTGCAGTAACCGGCAACTGTGCGCTAAGAGTGTTGCCCGCATGGCAGATAATAATCTTTCAGCCACACGCCTTCTCAATCTCCATACATAGAGGCTGCATGACAACATTTTTCTTTTAGACCTCTCTGTCTTGCGTAGTGCTTTCTTGCTTGCCCCAGCTTGTACACTTTCCTTGGTGTCCTAAGAACTTATTGGCTTCTGTAGCATGCTCTGAAGAAAATTTACCAGTATATTGTGTATTCGTAAATAATAATATAAAGTAAATATTGATAGTGCTTATGCGCACACGCACTCATGTATACATATGTGTGTGCGTATATATATACATAGGTGTCACTGTATATGCATATAAACTTACACACACTAGCACATACATATATATATGTATATGCTAGAATGTGTGTAAGTTTTGTATGCATACACAGTGACACCTATGTACTTACATACATGTGCACTGACACACGAACACACGCGGAATACAGCAAGTATTTTACGTAACTGTCACGCAAAACGTATAATACTAATCCCTTTTAACTCCAACGTTCTGAAAGTTATTTACGAAGTTTCAATTACGGCTCAAAGCAACAACAAAAAAATAAATAAAAGTAAATAAAACTTCGTACTTGCAAAACTGTTCGAATGAAACGCCACTTAATGGTGTCTTTTTTTTTTTTGCTTTGAATGGTTGGCAAGTGAAATCCTTCCGATATTTCGGAATCCCCCCCTTTTTTTTTATCGTTCCTCATCCTTCAGTAAAAAATACCTGGATATATACTTTCCAAGAAGGGAGTTCTTAATGTCCTGACTTTTTTAACAAGCCGTCAAGTCTTTAACTCTTAATGAGATCGAAGATGAGGACTTTTAACAAGGCTCAGAGATTTTGGAATTTGCAAAAAAAAAAAAAGCAAATAAATAAAAAAAAAAGGTTCAGAGTTTTTGGAGTTTGTCAGAAAGAAAAAGAAAAAGATTTCGTAGTTTGTAAAAAAAAAAATTGAAACAAAGTCCTTAAGACTTTGATTTTAGTAATGAATCAGAGTTTGTAAGTTTATCATACATTTTTTATATTTTGCAAAAAAAAAGAAATAAATAAATAAAAAATAAAACGTTTAAGGATTTGATTTTGGTAATGAACCGGAGTTTGTAAGTTTATCATACATTTTTTAATTGTTTATCAGCATTGTCTTCAGTGAATCTAAAAGCAAAGATTTTAAGACCTTAACTTTGGTCATTAACCGTACCTAATTAAAATTCTTTATATGTTTTAATATTTTTTATAGACTTTGCTTCATAGAAAAAATGATACAAATTGCTGTAGCAACTTAAAACAGCTTTGACAGCTTTTTTTATCTGACGCTACATAGATTTTGCAAGGCCATTATCTAGATGAGGCTGCCACTGTCAAGTATCTGCCTCATTATGGAAAAGAAGGAATATTTTTTGCCTCCTCTACAAAAAAATTATATATATATGGTATGAGACTTGGCCGTTCATTCTGCTCTTTAGTTTTCTGTAAAAGAAAACTATTGCTCCGGCTTTGTCTGTCCGTCCGCACGTTTTCTCTCCGCCCTCAGATCTTAAAAACTACTGAGGCTAAAGGTCTGGAAATTGGTATGTTGATCATCCACCCTCCAATCATCAAACATACCAAATTGCAGCCCTTTAGCCTCAGTCATTTCCATTTTATTGAAGGTTAAAGTTAGCCATAATCGTGCTTCTGGCAACGATATAAGACGGGGCACCACCGGGCCGTGGTTAAAGTTTCATAAGCTGCGGCTCGTACAGCATCGTACCGAGACCACCGAAAGATAGGTCTTCTTCGGTGGCCTTGATTATACGCTGTAGCGGCTGTACAGAAAACTCGATTGCGCCGAAGAAGCTTCGGCGCATTTTTTACTTTTTTTTCGATGTTTCCACTTTAAGTGATTTTATGTGCTTTTAAGATCCTTTATTTCTTGAGGATATGAATGATATTCCGAGTAATTACGAGTCACGAGCAATATAACCGGGAAATAATGGAGTAGTATAGTTTTAGTATTAGTCATTGGCTAGCATCTGCGTCTTCACATCTGTTCTTCATAACGCTGTTGTCTCCAGATGGAAAAGAAAAATTCGTAGCGAAAATACACCGTAATATTTTTAGTCCACGTTTTCGTAGATGAAGCAAAACTGCCAAGATACATATGTTACCGAACGCTCGCAATATAGCTGTGGAATGAGAGAGAGAGAGAGAGAGAGAGAGAGAGAGAGATGTACTCAAAGTTCACTGTATTTTTCTTTTTTAATACCATCCGTTTCTGTATTGAAGTTGATAATTTGTCGTCGTTATCTCATCGTTAGTTACTGTACAGTAGCTCTTCGCTGAAAGAATTAGTTTCTGTCATTAACAGGAGGTTTGGTGAATAATAATAATAATAATAATAATAATAATAATAATATAATAATAATAATAATAATAATAATGAGATTAGAAGTCTATGGCGTTTCTTGGGAAACACGGCTCTCTGAATAATAATAATAATAATAATAATAATAATAATAATAATAATAATAATAATAATAATGAACAATTTATCACCCTTTATTCTGTAACTTCCAACTGCATGATAATATCAGTATAAGTATCAACGTCAGTAACGATAATCTGATTATATATATTTCTTTTTTAATATCATCCGTTTCTGCAATAAAGCTGATGATTTGTTGAAAGCGAACTTTTTAAAAATTTCGTGTGTTGTCGTTATGATAGCATAATCAAGTTGCTAAAGCCCGCGGTCCAACTTTCCTGCCTATTTCCCCAGAAAAGCGCCATAAAGGAAAGATTACCAGCAACGGCTCTCCGATCGCGCAAATTTTCTCAAAACAGCGAATTTTCCTCCCGAACAGAAGCGAACTTCCCAGTGGTAAGCCCAAACCCACCATAAAATATCCATTGCTCAGGCGGACGTTATCATCCGGAGGTTGAAGTTGAGTAATCCTTCTCTCTCTCTCTCTCTCTCTCTCTCTCTCTCTCTCTCTCTCTCTCTCTCTCTCTCTCTCTCTCTCTTTTCACCCTTGAAGTTAATGAGGATTTACAAGGTATTGCGAGCACTTTTCTCCCTCGGAGGATTTCTTCGGGGTTTACGGATTCCATGAATAAGTAATGCCCTCGGAGTCCGAAGCTGTATCGTGGATACGAATCGTACAGTAATATTCGAATTAGGCTTAACGATGAGTTTTCCCACCTGCTGCCGCCACCTGCTTTAGGATGAGGACGCACGCACACACATATACATATAGACATACAAACACGTGTGTATATACAGTATATATGTGTGTATGTATACACATATATATACATATATTAATTTTATATATATATATATATATATATATCTATATATTTATGTGATTATATATCATAAATATATAGATATATATATAAATATATGTATATATATATATACAGTATATATATACTGTATATGCACACATGTGTTTGTATGTCTATATGTCTATATGTATATATATATACACACATATATATATGTATATATATATATATATAATGACATTTTTTCCTTTCAAAGGACATGGTGTCGAATGGCGTTAGCCTTCTAGTTCTTAGCAATTCTGTTTAGCTGAGGTAGCTAGTTATATACCCTACTTAACACGAGTTGCGACCACCACAGTCGTCTAGCTACTAGGTACATAATTCACTGCTTAAGTCAATAAATGCTATATAATAAGACGCAAGTATTGTTTAGTATCGAATCCACTGTACCTTGGGAATGACTTTTGCCCAATGGGAAATATAACTGATGGGTGCACCTGTCCTGTCCAGGAATCGAATCTGGCCCTTTGGCTTAGAAATTACGATAAACAGTCGACTCTGACCACCGTTTATCGTTGTTCTAAACCATAGGGCCAGGTTCAAATCCCAGACGGGGCAAAAGCATTTATCAGGTAAAATGCCCTTTGAGTGTAAGTTATTCTCGAGGTATAGTGGATTTGATATTAAACGATATTTGTAATTCTCTCTCTCTCTCTCTCTCTCTCTCTCTCTCACACACACACACACACACACACACACACACACAAGCTATATATATATATATATATATATATATATATATATATATATATATATATATATATATATATATATATATATATATATATATATATATATATGTATATATATACACACGTGTATATATATGTGTGTGTATGTGTGTGTGGGTGTGTGCGTGCTGTCGCGCTCATGCACACTGCCTGTATCCAATATGCTTTTAACAACTGGAGATAAAAACACCACCAAAATCTTAGAGTCGAGTTCAAAGCGATGTTCATTGAACTGGAATCTTTATATTTCTCCCCTCACAGAAGCTAACAAACACTTCTTAGCATGTGGAAATATAAAAAAAAAATTTCTTTTGCACTATGTGTCAAGAGCGTCGAATTTACTGTAAGTTTTTCATTCGAGAATTATCCTTATTGCCAGTGATAACCCGCACCAGCTCAAGTTCTCTTTCCAGGTGGGGATGGAGTTCATTTTCCAGTGGGGCCATTTCTGGCCATTTATTTACATTAAAATCCATATTCTGTAACTAAGTTCATTATGATTCTCTTATTCCATGAAACTGTCACTGTATAGCAGTCGAGTGACTGCGTTTCTTACAAGAGAAGTTGGGACTCCTTTTGAAAATCAGCCTTAGCACTGGAATGCGAAATATCTTTCAGAGTAAGTGTATATTAAAAAAGAATAATCGTGAATGCCAAAGAAGCATCTTGATACCGCGTAAATCTAGCCAAGATTCACATTCTGATACTTACTGATTGTCCCAGCTACCAAGAAATATGACGTAAAACAAAAAACCTCCACCTTATGGCATTTAATAGATAAAACTATTTTGCGTTTCATGGAAGGATGAGAAAATATGTTATACAAGGAGAAGATGAGCATTAAAGCGTCTGCTATCCAAGGACTCCTGAGTTGTCATAGGAACAAAGAAAGAGAATGACGAAGTAACGGAAAAGAAGACAGAAGCTAAACTAGAATTTTTCCTGGCTTTTCGTGTTATCTCTTATTCTAAGGAGCAAACTTTACTGAAATAACCCACACACGAGCTCCTTGATGAAATCAAACGTTAAATAAAAGATTTAGAAAAAAGAAAACTCTGTGACAAAGGTATCCCTTTAACTAGAGAAATGGAGGCTGCTATTCTTTGAACTAGAAGCCATATCTGTAAATGGGAACTTGTTGAATAAATAAATAAATAAAAGATTTATCTTCCAGAAGTACTGCTGTATTAGCACATGTAGACACCTGCCACTTTTTTTTTTTGGTAAGAAATAAATATGTTTCCGTTAAGGTCGCCAAGCGCCATTTTTTTCCTTTTTTATTGTTAGATAGAACTCGTGTATTATTGAGCGCGTTTTAGTGTAAAATGACATCGTCTTTTGAATCTTACCACTGAAACACTTCTTCATGAAAGCGTCAAAGAGAGAATTGTAGGAGAAAGAATTGGTAGCTACATCGGAAAAGATAGGGTTGGTGAATACACAGTATTGGTAAATATATCGTAGAAGAACAAATTGGTAAATATATCGTAGAAGAAAAAATTGGTAAATATATCGTAGAAGAAAAATTGGTAAATATATCGTAGAAGAAAAAATTGGTAAAGATATCGTAGAAGAAAGTATTAGTAACTATGTCGTAAAAGAAAGAACTGGTAAATATATCGTAAAAGAAAGAACTGGTAAATGTATCGTAAATGTAAGAATTGGTATATATATCGTAAATGGAAGACTTGGTAAATATATCGTAGAAAATAGAATTGTTAAATATATCATAGAAGAAAGAATTGGTAAATTTAGAATAAAGAATTGGTATGGATATCGTAAAAGAAAGAATGGATATATGTAGATATCGCTGAAGAAAGAATTGGTAATTATATCGTAGAAGAAAGAATTGGCAACTATATAGTAGTAGAAGGAATTGGTAAATATATCGTAAAAGATAGAATTGACAAACTTATCGCAAAAGAAAGAATTGGCAAATAATAGTGAAATAAAGAATTGTTATATATATATATATATATATATATATATATATATATATATATATATATATATATATATATATATATATATATATATATATATACACCGTAGAAGAAAAAGAATTGGTAAATATATTGCAAAGAAATTATTGCCAAATATATCGTAGAAGAAAGAATTGGCATGAATATATCGTAAAAAAAAGAATTGGGAAATATATCGTAGAAGAAATAATTAGCAAATATATCATAAAAAAAGAATTGGCAAATATATCGTAGAAGAAAGAATTGGCAAATATATCGTAGATGGAAGAACTGGCAAATACATCGTAGAAGAAAGAATTGGTAAATATATCGTAAAAGAAACGATTGGTAATGATATCGTAAAAAAGAATTGGGAAATATATCGCAGAAGAAATAATTGGTAAACATATCATAAAAAAAGAATTGGCAAATATATTGTAGAAGAAAGTATTGGCAAAGATATCGTAAATGGAAGAATTGGCAAATATATCGTAGAAGAAAGAATTGGTAAGTGTATCATAAAAGAAAGAATTGGTAAAGATATCGTAAAAAATTATTGGGAAATATATCGAAGAAGAAATAATTGGTAAATACATCATGAAAAAAGAATTGGCAAAAATATTGTAGAAGAAAGAATTGGTAAGTATAATTGGCAAATATATCGTAGATGGAAGAATTGGCAAATATATCGTAGACGAAAGAATTGGTAAATATATCGTAAAATAAAGAATTTGTATAAATGTACCAGGGATGCAGACTAACTTCAGTGCCCAATGTGATTACCACTCCTCTCGCATGTTTCTCAGACGCCAGCATGTTCGAGTGTTCCGCAATTTGACGTCGTTACGCCGTCCGGACTTTTTACCTCCAGAAGTTACGGGACGGGAAGTCTTCTAAGTAAAAAATAAATAAATAAAAATCTTCGAAAGTTACCAGTTATATTAGAAAGGGTCGCAAGAACGAGATGTGCACAGTGGTTGGCACTAGGGGAAGTCTTACACCAAAGAGAAGTTACGTAAAATTATTTTCTCAAGGTTTGCAAATTTGCTAAATGATTTTGTCTCTCAAAGATTCTTTTTGTAAGTCTCTCGGAAAGTTATTTCTTATCTTAAGTACCTTGTACGTTTTGTGATAAGTGACCTTCTTAAGTATGGTTAAGTTACTTTTTTTTTCTTAAGTTCCTTTAGTAAGCCTCTTGGAATGCTACTATTTCTTCTAAGTGTCTTTATTAAGCTTATCACAAGTTAGTTTTTTCTCAAGTACCTTTGGTAGACCTCTCACAAGTTACCTTTTCTCTCAAGTGCCTACAGTAAGTCCCTCCCAAAATAACTTTATCTCTTAAGTGCCCATATTAAGTCAGTCTGGAGAGCTCACCTGGAGTTATAATTGACAAAGAACTCCCAAATGGAAAGTGAAGTCAGTGCACCAATATCGACAAGAGAAAGTTAATATTACAATTAATAAAGCATGAAATTCCGAAGGCGATTAGTGAAAGAGACATAATAAACCTTAGGCTTATGATAAGCAATGCAAGACGTTTACGGGAAGTATTTAATACTTACTATGAACACCTTTTCTTCGACTGAATGGATGGTTAATTGGTTTAGATTTGGCTGGCCTTATGCCAGCCCGAGCCCTTGATCTAAGTGTAGTAGGGTTGGAAAGGAAATAATGGGCATATTGTGGACATCCAGACTGCGCCCAACCAACAGAGAAGTCTAGCATAACATCTTGTAACTGAAATAATTTTCATTCAAATTCTCGAGGATTTCTACACGTATAGAATTTGGTTCTGTCTTTGGTATTACTGATACATTTGTCAGTTCATCTCCGAAAAGGACAAAATATTCAAGGAAACTGACAACACTTAACAGCTTCAAGAAATATTACAGTTGATTCGAAAAGGGATCGGTGTAACGAAAGGTTAACAAAAATCATATTAGTCTTTTACCCCCTTGGACATTTTTTTAGGGTAAAGTGTCTAAAAATTCTGTACAAATAAATTTATTTACGTATCTCATTTCTAAGCTTTGAACTGTCTTCATAGGCTATGACTAATAATCATCTTTTCTACCTGTATATGCCGCGAAAAAGTGTCATTGTAGAGAACCTGATTATTGATAACTAACTGGTCAGAATTTTTGAAACGTAGGAGAGAGGTAATAGCAGGGGACATAAATGGGACTTAGGTAAATTAAGATTAAGACAGTCTATAAAGAAGTAGGTAATGCAGAGAGGATTTGTAAGAAAAAGTTAGCAATGCAGAGAGGAATTTTAAGAAAATGGATGGAAAGAAACGATGGAAATTAACTTAAAAGCGACCCCACACACACACGATCGTACCACACGCCACCAGACCACAGGTAAACACAAAGCATGAAAAACACCTGCAGATAATGGGAACGCCAAACTATCAGGATAATATCGATTAGGGGTAACGGGAACTGATAGTAATATTGATCAATGACAGAATATCATTTCTGCGTGTTTACTGAGCAAATTGCACAGGAGGATGAATGGGTCTTTCTGTCAAAGACTTAGAAAGTTGACGGAATGTTTCAGGCGTTCAATTGGCTAACGAACAGGTAACCCTCCGTTAACTCTGAGTTAAAGTTACCGGAAGGTCGTCTGAGACTTGTGTTTTCCGCGACATCTCTTCGTGTGTGTTTGGAATCTTGGATAAATTCAGCGCTGGTGAACTAAAGCATAAGTTTTCACTTGGGTAAGTGCGACAGTTGAAACCTGACTTATTTCAAGAGGCAGATCTTTTGGAAGAGAAGCACCTGCGAAAACCAGAGAATGACGAGCAAGGAGAAATAACACAGGGGCCATCAAGTACTTACGATTTGTGTGTTGGATGAGTACGAGGGACGCCGAGAGCGAGGTGGTCGCGAGCGATAGAGAGAGAGAAGGGGGTGGAAAAGAGAGCGAGTGTTGTTAGCCTGTTGCTTCCAAGAGCTCTCGAGGACGAATGCCGAAGTGTCAGTGAACCTGTTGCTTCCTTTGACGGCGAGGTTTCGGGGCGCAGTGAGGAGGACCTTCTTCTACAGCGGGAGGCAGCAAACCAAATCGCATCAGTCTACGCTTACACACCTTTATGTACCACCTCAAACCGCCCACTACCATTGGCTGGGGAACCTTGCAGACGTCATACTCCAACGGCCAATGAGACCGCCCACACGGTGATGTCATAACTTTGGCGCTATCCCATTGGGCCCGCGGATATTGCATTGCTTGTTTGCCAAAATACGAACCTTGCTGAATCGTTTCCTTGCGGCAAATATGTACCTTGTTTTATGAACCGTACAGAACAGACTATAGACGGTCGTTCCGTCGTTAATTAAGACGGACCTTTGCATTCGCGACGAGGATCGCACATACACGGCGCATTTGCCTTCGGAGAAATTATTGAATTTCCCACCCGGTGATAAGTAGAGCAGGATTTATTCGTTTACTTAATTAAATCTACTCTGCAGTTTACACAAAGGTTTGCAGTTTGTGACAGATACCTCTGTAACTGATAATTTGCTTGCTTAATGAGAGCTGGAGTTTCGCTAAGCAGTGTGATATTAATTCTCGACAAAAGGATTCATTTGTGGAGTACGCACGGATTTATCATATATACTCGTATATACAGTATATACATATACATACTGTATATACTGTACAATGTGCGTATATATATGTATGTATGTATGTATATATACACATATATACAAATATAAATATGTATATATATACATATATATATTATAATCACATTAACACGCGATTTGTTTATCACGCATCACCACTAGTGAAAAAATGAGAGGCTGGTTTCTGCTTTATTTCCAAGTCTTTAATGGACTGATATATATTCATTTATATATTTATTTATTATTTATTTCTGGTAGTATCTGTAATCCTTTCGCAAGCAAAAATGGTTTAATAATCCACCATGACTTTATACAGAGGATAAAAATTCTCAAGGCCAGTTAACCGAGGTATATGGGTTCCATGATATTAAGCCAAGACCCGTGGATAAGGAACGCGAATCTCTTAAATAAGATGAGAAATATAGATAAGCCTATCTGGTCTCCTCGACCCTCGAGATAGATGTACGCTATTAATTATCTAAACTAAAGCAGTGTTTAACAGCCGTTAAATTGTGTCTCAGAGTCCCAGATTTTTAAATAATCTCTCTGATTTTTAGATTGCCACTTTCAGATTTTCAGATTATCTCTCAGATTTTTAGATTATCCCTTTCAGATTTTCAGATTATCTCGCAGATTTTTAGATTATCCCTTTCATATTGTCAGATTATCTCTCAGATTTTTGGGTTGTCTCAGATTTTTAGATTATCCCTTTCAGATTTTCTCGCAGACTTTTATATTGTCACAGAATTTTGGATCATCCCTTCCAAATTTTCAACTTGTCTCTCAGATTTTTAGATTATCTCTTAGATTTTTAAATTATCTCTGTTTTTTTATTATCCCTTTCAGATTGTCAGATTATCTCTCAGATTTTTAGATTATCTCAGATTTTTAAATTATCTCTCTGATTTTTAGATGACCTCTGTCAGATTTTCAGACCATCTCTCAGATTTTTTTGTATTATTTCTCTGATTTTTATGAATTTATGCCAGATTTTGTGGAAATAACGCAGGTACTTTAATTGATATCCGATGACTCTTTACGAGTAAGACATTGTCATAGGTGACTCAGAAGAAAAATATCTTACAGACGAAGAATAAAATAAGTTAAATATAGCTTCAATGGCGTCTTTTTTTTTTTTTTTTAATTTTCTGCGTAGTCTGGGCTGAAGCTCTTCCTTTATTGCCGTACTGGTGACAGCGGCTTTTATTGTTACAAAGATGAGTCCCCATATGAATATAAAGATTTGCTCTGTGCTCAGCCAGAAGGGAAAAGGCGTTCGTGTGCATGTATGTTTGTGTATGTATATATGTATGTATGTATATGTATGTATATATATATATATATATATATATATATATATATATATATATATATATATATATATATATATAAAATTGTACACTCACACTGGAGATCTCAACTTTTCTTTTCTATATATTCACCACATCATAAGATTTAAAAATTTTTTCAGACTCATGAGGTGCCCTTCGGCCTATTCCCCCCGTAACCCCTGCACCCCTTCACCTGCTTCACCTTTTGGAGGTCATGCAACAAGGGGATCCTGCAACATTGAAAGTGTTACGAATTTTGCACTCATTTGTCTGGTGTCTAATTCTCGAAGGATCTTAGCCCTGATTTTATACTTTATATAATCCCAAAAGGATATTCCGTGCCATTGACCGCTCACGCAAAGCGTAAATGGATCTCTGGAAAATGTTAAAAGAAAATAAGACCATAAAGATAGATTGATTTATTTATTGTTAGGATATCTGGCGTGACAACTACCGGGGTCACTGACGCCGAAGATCTTGAAGCATCTGAACGAAGGAGCCTTGAATGGTTTTACCCATTAGTAATAATTATCGATCGAAAATAAAATAACACTAAAAAAAAAAAATACATTCGTTTGGACGGAGTCGAGAAGCCCATAACATTTCATCTCCACTAAGATAACTTGGTATTGATATATTATTTCAATATTAGAAATGATTTTGCAGTTTTAATATCATTTCAAAACAAAAATATCATATGGAGTGAAAAAGAGACCCAAGATAAAATAAAGAAAAGTAAATAAATAAATAAAAATAAGTTAGCAGACGATTAAAGAGAAGTGAGCAGATACATAAAGATAAATAATCAGGAAATTAAACAGCACCATGAAAAACCAGCGGTGCCAGTCACGCAAACTAAGCCAGTGGTACATGACGTTTTTGAGTATTGCCAGGAATTTACTCACATAAACACACACACACACACAAATAAGATGATCATTTCTGACTAGTTTTGTGACCTGTCAATGCAGTGACTCATACACACACACGAAAACAAAACTGGATTTTACGACCCTTCGAAGGGTGATTGGTTGCAGCTCGTAAACGACTGTCCCGAAACGACTTCGCTAAACATTCCGCTTATACAGCCAAAGCGAGAGAGAGAGAGAGAGAAAGAGAGAGAGAGACCCGGGAAGATGAGGAAATAGTAGAATGAATAAGAACAGAGAGAGAGAGCCGGGAAGATGAGGAAATAGTAGAATGAATAAGAACAGAGAGAGAGAGAGAGAGAGAGAGAGAGAGAGAGAGAGAGAGAGAGAGAGAGACCCGGGAAGATGAGGAAATGGTAGAATGAATAAGAACAGAGAGAGAGAGAAAGAAAGAGAGAGATAGAGAGCGAGAACCGGGAAGATGAGGAAAGAGTAGAATGAATAAGAACAGAGAGAGAGAGAGAGAGAGAGAGAGAGAGAGAGAGATAGAGAGAGACAACTCAAATTACAGGAGTCATTTGGAGCTAAGTAGGATGCTATTCCTCAAGTAGAATGCATCCGAAGGGTAATTCTCGACTGGTGTTCTGAGTGCAACATCAAGACGAATGGTAATGTGAATGTTTATTGCTACTCTTGCTTCACTTTTTATTCTTCTGTATCTTTTTTATTGTCATTTTACTATGGGTTTTTTTTTTTTTTTGGAACTCTTGGTAAATATCAGCAGATGATACCACTGAAGGTAATCATGATTGGTGGAACCTCATTCTGCTTAAATTCATCGGCCAATCAGGAGTAAGATATAAATTCCAGTGATATCAGTTGTGCACATTTACTGTCAGTTCTAGAAACTGAATAAATAAATGAATAAGTAAATGAATAGATTATTTATTTAATTAATACATAAATAAGAAGAATGTAGGTAAGTCCATCACCATTAAACTTAGGATTCACTTAGATTTTAAAAGTGATGAATGTGCTCTGTTACTAAAGTACACAGCATTTGAAATAGAGCACTGTAAGATATTAGACAACCTTGATATAAGTGCAAAGAACATAATCAGCTACACACAGGAAACAAGTAAAAAATGCGCCTAAGTTTCTGCGGCGCAATTGAGTTTTCTGTACAGCACATAATGCTGTATGAAACTTTCAGCCACGGCCCATGAAAGTCTTAGCCGCGGCCCATGAAACTCACCCACGGTCCGGTGGTGGCCTGTTGTTGGTACCGATAGCGGTGCCAGAAGTACGAATATGGCTAACTTTAACCTTGAATAAAATAATAATTACTGAGGCTAGAGGGCTGCAATTTGGTATGTTTGATGATTGGATGGTGGATGATCAGCGTACCAATTTGCAGCCCTCTAGCCTCAGTAGTTTTGAAGATCTGAGGGCGGACAGGAAAAGTGCGGACGGACAGACAAAGCCATCTCAATAGTTTTCTTTTACAGAAAACTAAAAAGGGTCACGTTTAACCTTTCACACAAAATGTTTCAGGTACTTTTTCAACGGAAAGAATTTTACTTTTTGATTTAAGTAGCTTTTCTATAGCAAGTAGTTTTTTTTAGTAAGTACTTGATGATTTTCATTTCGTAAAGTGAGAGCTACGAGTTTTCGTCGATGGCATTTCAAGCGCACCGAGAGAATGTGGCGATGATTTATTCTTATAACTTTAAAAGCTGTTTTCCGCGGAGTTTTAACCAAGAGGTGTCAAACTGATATACTGTATGTAGGTGTGGGGAAGTAGGAGAAGACACAAAGAATGTCAGTCATATCTATCCTAATCTTCTGAAGGTTTGTTTCACGACGTCAAATTGTATGATAGATTTTAACCTTCACTGAAAGAAATCAGACGTGAAAAAAAAAGGACTTGTTATTTAAATTATGAAGATTTTGAAATTCACTAATATTCAGTCTTACAAATAAGTATGTACTATAGCTTGTATAGTGATTACCTCTAGTAATCCATTCATGCACTCTGTAAAGAATTAGGCAGAAGGCTGTGCATACTTACACGCATTTTATATATATATATATATATATATATATATATATATATATATATATATATATATATATATATATATATATATATATATATATATATATATATACTTCAAGCACTGATGGAAGGCAGAAGTCTCTCTCTCTCTCTCTCTCTCTCTCTCTCTCTCTCTCTCTCTCTCTCTCTCTCTCTCTCTCTCTCGGCAAAGAATCACTGATATTATTGACAGACGGTCGCATCTGATATGCAAGACGCGGTATTGAAAACAGATGCTAACGTGCAGTAGTGAAAATAAAGATATAAAAAAAAAGAGAGAACCAGAAAATAAACTTATTATTGTGGGTGGAAAATACAAGGGTTTATTTTTCGTTCCGAGGAGAAGTGGAACTTTTACTTTTATCTTGATTTTTTTTTTTTTTTTTTTTTTTTGCTTTCTAGCTACGTTTAACACCTTGGTGAGGTAGTGCCGTCATTGCACCCCCACGCGCGGTGTACTGTAGGCAATATTTAAGGTTCTTTGCGGCGTGTAGCCCCTAGCTACAAGCCATTTTATTCTTTTTACTGTACCTCCATTCATATTCTCTTTCTTCCATCCTGTTATCCACAATCTCCAAACAATTGTTTCAAAGTGGAACTGCGAGGTTTTCCTCCTGTTACACCTTTCAAACCTTCCTACCCTCAGTTTCCGTTTCAGCGCTGAATGACCTGATAGGTCCCAGCGCTTGGCCTTTGGCGTAAAGTCTGTATTCTGCCCTGTTCTAGTAACGTTTAAGTCCTGTTGCTTTAGTTGTATAATTCCTAATTTTAATTTCTAGGCTCTTTGGATACTTCCAAATCTAACTTACTTCCGGACCCTCCTTTTTATCTCGTGCACCAGTGCGCCATTTGGCTCAGGACTCTTATCAAATGTCATCTCCAAATCGGAAGGCTAAAAATTCGAAAAATCCGATATCCTTCTAATCGAAGATCTCGTAATTAAAACTTCCTCTTCGTTCTCAGTATGTTTGCTGTCCAAAAATTCTTACTTTTCGCAAGTTGCCACTGGAGACCTGAAGCAGCATCAAGATACCTTTGAACAAGGGGATAAGAAAGTCATAGGTGTACATATACGTTTAAATCCAGGCTGAAGTTGATTATTTATTTTCTGCTAAATCCTCTTAATGTTTTTATGATGCGGATTACCCGTGACTTGCACACACCAATCCGACCGGCTAATGAAGAATTAGAGGAATTTATTTCTGGTGATGGAAATTCATTTCTCGCTATAATGTGGTTCGGATTCCACAATAAGCTGTAGGTCCCGTTGCCAAATAAGCAGTTGGTTCTTAGCCACGTTAAATAAGTCTGATCCTTCGGGCCAGCCCTAGGAGAGCTGTTAATCAGCTCAGTGGTCTGGTAAAACTAAGTTATACTTAACTTTACACACAATAATCTTTAACAAGGAATGTTTTTGCTTCCCTTTATTTTCTTAAGCAATCGTTGGGAACGAGAGCAATTTCTATATTGTTGACAATCTTGTCACGTAGGGAAAACAAATGCCAATTTAAAGCCTCAGATCAGTTTCTCGAAAAAATGGGCAACAACAGACAATAACTGAATGTTAAGTCTTTGACGAATGAAAACTTCGTAAGCTTTGTTATTGTTGTTATTCAAGAATAATTCTGTGTTGCTGATGCCCTGTGTTAAATCTGTTAGTGATGAACGATTAAACCCCTTTAATCTGTCGTCATTAAAGATTAAACATCTTTAATGATGAAAAATTAAAGAATTTTTTGATTATTATTATTATAGTCTTCTGCTTTTGAAATCCTGTAGAATTCAGGTGGAAACGATAAGTTGGCGATTGATTCGAAATTTAGATAAAATCTGGACATGAAATAAAGTTGAGAGGAAGAAGAGACTATAATCCCTTACAATAATAAATTTTAGACAACAGTTTGCCACAGAGGTCTGTCAAAACAGTTCTGTAATATTGAAAAGCCCTCGAAATTGGGCAACGGGTACACTCAGCTTCATGTCGGTAATTTTATCTTAATTTACTATTAGTGAGTCAGCCTTTATGCACGACTATTTTCCAAGTTTTGGTACGTGTTGCATGCAATTGCGAGCGAGCTTAAGGCCCAAGACGTAATAAAAAACATCTTGGGTTACATCCAAAAAGTTCGTTTTTTTTTTTTTTATTTCTAAAGGTAGGTACTCTGCGTCATCTTACGCCTCGCAATAATTTGTTTTTTCTTTATTCTTCTTGTTTTGGAATCTGTTTTTACATTGCAGTTCCCTCTGTTTCAAGATTCTCGAGACCACAATTTGAATTAAAATTCTTCTCCATAATATATAGTACTTATCTTGGCCTTCTTTATGGTTCACGTCTAGCTTTCTGGAAAGTGTGGTCTGATACAATGGCCCCCTCCCCCCCAAAAAAACCAATTAGTTTTATATTCTGGTAGCTTACACATTTAGGATATTTAAATTTTTCTGGCCTTTGCCCGAATTTTTATTTAAGTATTTGTGACATATTATTACATGATGCATATAGACCTTGCAACTTATACCTCTCACATATACTTCGTTATTTGTGTTTCATCGTCCACATACACCTGTATTGTAGAAGTAGTATTGATAAGAATGATTAATAATTTGATTATCGTTTGATTTCAGTGATATATATTTCGATATATTTTTTGTAGTTATTTTCAGTAACATTTATTAGACTATTTCTTCCTCCGTATCCTCTTTCCTTTTTCACATAATTGCATGTTCAGTTTTTATTATTATTATTATTATTATTATTATTATTATTATTATTATTATTATTATTATTATTATTATTATTACTGTAGTACTTTTCTGTATGAAACTTCCATCAGTATTAAGCAGTCTTCAGCCAGTTGTACTTCCTTAAACTGAATGGCATAACTTGCAAAGTTATGTTTGGTTGCTTCTCTACTGCTGTAGCAGCTGAGTCAAAAGGTTTGATAAGAAATGATTGTTTGTATTTAAATTTATTCCCGTTACTAAATGCCTCTGATAGAAGACAAATACTGTCTCTCGAGCCGTTTACTCATAACTGCTGTAATTTCATTCACCCTAACAATTTAATATATGATATCTCACCAAATCGGTTCAATCATCATATCCTAGAGGCAAGATGTGACCTCATCAGATTTACCAGTAGGCTAATCGCTGGCTTGGTTTCTTAAAAGCCGCGAAGACTACTACAGACATCTTAACCATGATGCATATATTTTCCTGACTCGTCATCATACTTTTATCACAATGCGCACTATACAAAATCTGACGAAAATTACGTAGAATCCTGTTGTCTTTCTGTGTTCTCTACGTTTCCTTTACATCATCCATTGTTTGCATCATTTTGGATGTCCCGAGACGTTATGGATGTGTAAACATATTTTTCAATTTCTCCTATAATTCCTCTCGTCATAAATTTCACTTCCACTTAAACTTACTCTACATCTTGCACTTTGCTATCAGATAATAAAGTAGTTGAATTTCAGTTTTACTCTCAGCACATAAAGGGCTTGCACCAGTCCATCTTTCCTCAATATCATACTTGCCACCGCCTCGTCTTCTTGTCTTATTATCACCTATTTTATTCTCTCAATAAATTTTACCTTTTCTGACCGTTCTTCAGTAACCATACCCCATTTTTATGAAGACAACTTCGAGTAAGAAAGAATTCTTGCCTAAATTACACACTTCTGCACGACCTTAGTAGAGAGAACCTGGATTGTCTTATTGGCCGCTTTCCTCTTGCCAAACAAATACCCTCATCCTTAAATCTTTACCCCCACAAAAACCTTACTTTTCCTCACATTTGCTTTGAACTTACGTTTGATAAGGTCTCTCTCTCTCTCTCTCTCTCTCTCTCTCTCTCTCTCTCTCTCTCTCTCTCTCTCTCTCTCTCTCTCTCTCTCGTTAGTCAACAGTCATTGTATTCATAACCGTTCTCCTCTCGTTGTTTAATCGATGTCTCTTATTACTTCAGCAGTGTAAGTATAAAAACCGACAGAGATATACACCTTTGTTTTTCTGATTAGCATTATTCATAAACACTTTCGTGGGTAACGAGTGAAATATTTACATTATTTACACGTCACTGCCCCAAATCTAAGTCGATTCATCTATTATGCTACATTTTTCGACGTATAACAGGACTAGTTGATTATAGGCATATGTTTTCCAGCCTATGCTAATGAATGAAAGACAAATATACATTTATAAGTAAACTAATGATATGCTGTTGTTGACAACGCATATGTTGACGTACCTAGCAAAGGTGCGTTCGTAGCAAAAATTCGTTACGAAAAATTACATATTATTCATCATTATGACTTTTCATGCAACGCGAAGACTTACATAATCCATTTTGCCCCTGTCTAGGTTAATCGTGTAATACCTTCGTGATGAATTTATCTCCACATCGTAATCAAACAGGATAAACAAATGAATTAAGACGTCCCTCTTCTGATACCAAAATATTAAGAAGTTACAACTAAGTGTGCTGAGTCTAAAATGTTGTTAACATTTTTCGAAACTGTGATGAGAAAAAGAGTATTTAGGAAATGACTATGAAGAATTATTAAAATTTAATACGTAAAGAATATTAACAGTGTGCTCGTGAAGGAAAAAATGATCAGAATACCGTACGATAACTGAGAATCAATACCCAGGAAGGCGCTAACTCTTCCTGGTGGGTGCCGTTCTCGTGTGATTGTTGACGAAGCTTTATTTCGTGGAGGAAGTTCGGGTGTCAAAAATATAGTAATTAACCATGCCGGGATTTTTGTACCTGTTGTCATGGATATCTGCGCTCGTCCATATATGTTTAGGAACTCTCGCTTTGGGTAAGGCCCCATGGGAACGTTGGAAATTGATGTTAATATAAGCTACAGGTCGAGTGACTATCCACCTATCCTAGCCCATACCAACCGGGCTAGAGAGTAACTACGTAACTAGCCCAAGCTACGATCTGATGTATCTTGACACATTTGCTTTAGTTTATGGTAATGCTTAGTAGCTTTATGAATTTGAAGTGGGACAGCCGAACCTTGGACCTTATTGGCTGGGCTTGGGCTAACCTAATGTACTGGCCTAAGCTTGCCTAAGTTTTCCCGTGTCAGGCTACCGGTAGAGTAGATTATAGCCTATGCCTGCGAGGCTAGCTCAGTCTAGATACAAGGTTCTCAGTCTAAAGACACAAGGTGGTCAGTCTAAAGATACTACGTGGTCAGTCTAAAGGTGCTCAGTCAAGTGTAGGCATGAGTATTCTTAGCCTGTGACGGGGTCCAGCCCTCGCTGGGCTAAGGTAAACAATGCACCTCAGCGGTTGCATTAGGCTGTAGGCATTAGCACTAAAGGTTCTTTGCAGCGTGCCAGCGGCCCCTCGCTGCAACCCCTTTCGTTCCCTTTACTCTACCTTCTTTCATATTCTCTTTCTTTCATCTTGCCATCCACCCTCTCCTAACAATTGCTTCATAATGGAACTGCGAGGTTATCCTGTTACATCTTTGAAACCAACCTACTTTCAGTTTCCTCTCCAGCGCTGAATGACCTCATAGGTCCTAGTGCTTGGCCCTTGGCCTAAACTCTGTACAATCTATACATTAGTAGCTAATGCACAAAGTAAAGAGCTTATGTTTGTGAGACACTACAGGCCAGATATTGTTTGAAATATCATTTGAAGAATAAAACGGAACGAAAACCGGGATAGTCTCCAGAACGACGGGGGCAGGCTTTAACACTGCCTCCGAGTGGAACCGTAGTCCATGTTTCCCATGCTTACTGTTGCTTGAGGAGGAGTCCAGGGGAGATGAAGCTCCCCCCTTCCAGGTCAGGGCACAGTGTCCTAAGTCAGGTTAGGAAGGTAAAATCTGGTTAGGTTAAGACACAGCATTCAAGGAAAGTTTAGGGTTGTTTTCTTCCATGGAACCCGTGTCCAAATTCCTCAACTGGCCCCTAAAACATAAGAAAACCTTTGTTATCAGTGGCTTTAGTGGTAAAATTGCAGACTACTATTGTTGTGTGATTCCTCCTAATACCCATCCAAGATATTTACCACTTTTATATTTTTGTATTCATCCCCAAGGGTCAGGTACTAAACATGGCGCTTATTTTGCACTTAAACCATTGTTTGCTGAGCTAGAGGACCACAGCAGGCCTAGTAGTCTGCAATTTTACCATTTTTATTTTTCTGCTACTCCAAAAATGGAAATGTGGCAAGAAATGCTTGTTTCATCAATGTGACGTACTCAGATGTAGGGCAAGCCAACTAGGTAGGCCACGTTAGCCCCATGAAGGTGTTCACTTAATGCTAGGGTGTATCAACATTTTTAAAATATCATTTTAAATGAAAATTGATGCATGATGATTGTGTTACAGACGAAGGCTAATTTAGGTAGCGTAGCCTACATCAACCCTTGAAAATGTTCGTTTAATGCTAGGCAATACTGTAGATCAGCATTCACAATGAAAATTCACAAATGATAGATATGTTTTGTTCCTTATGAAAATGGCACTAGGTCAGTCAATTTTGGCTACAACCTCTAATACATTTACTCGCCTTTCTGCAAGCATACCAAGAACTGTTCAAATGTTTGCATGGCAGTCGGCACGGAGCCTTTCTCACCATGCAGTTCTAACCTAACCAAATCTGCAAACGTGCTTTGCCTACCCAACACCCGAGATCTGTCCTTGGTCCTTGGATTCTTGTTTAAGGATCCTGTAGATGGTTCTTTCACCCAGCATGTGGGCTTTGCTGCCAGACCCCACAGAATCTTACAGTACCCCAATGATATGGTAAAAGTTATCCGCTTCTTGTTCCTTCTCAAACCTAACCAAGTAACATAGAATAAATAGCTAGCAAGCCTCCTTACCATATTGATGTCATGGACATTAAAGTCAGCTGCCTCTTATACCTATTCTTTTTATGGGTATGACGAGGTTTGGCGAAGGACTGTTGGGATGAGATCCCCAACCGCCATCGTGAATGTATTACAGTATTTGGTGCCTGTATTCCGTAGCCTGTGTTACACATGCCAATACAAATACCAAGCAAGCCATATAATTTGATAATGTATGTATTTGGTAAATCCATTATCAAACATGGTGGTTACTCTAGCCTAGGGTATATTATCTTTAGCTGAATTCCTTACATGTTGAATGTCAGAATGGAGGAGAGTAGGCCTAGAGTAATTGGGCCTATCATCAATCATTACTGTGAGTTATTGGGTATTGCATGATAAATATGTGGTACATTAGCATTACTGTACTATGGAATTTGCAGATGAAATATAAGGAATTAAAACTTGACAGGCCAACCTCAAGATTTTAAGGGCCAAGGTAGCCATGTACTGTACTGTACTAGCCTCACAATTAACCCATGGATTGCTAGACAGCTCTGTCTGTTCTGATTTTAAAACGTCATCTGAATAGGTTTTATAGTACCTCAGAATATATGAGTTACTCATTGGATCTCAGTTTCTCCTATTTTCTATGTGACATGCTTGCTTCATAGAAAACAGTAAGTATAAGGGGGACTAGTATTTTCTGAAGATACTGTATACAGTATGCACTATCTTGTGGAAGCTTATGTGGCAAAGTTAACGGTCCTCTTTTGTCCCATGTAAATGAGTTGTAGCAGGTGAGATGGGGGCATCTATAGCAGTGAAGGCCTTGAGTACCATGTAACTACTGGTTTGTTTATATAAAATTAGCCATTCAGTGTAGATTACTTGTCCCCAGTGATTAGCATTGGGAAAAGGAGTGAGTTTCAATTTATGGCTTAAACGTCCTTATTTTAAACATTTGTAGGAAATTCTTGTTCTTTTTATAATGCAGAGAGCTACAGAAACTGGATGAAGTATAAATTAGGTCCAATACCAAGAACTGTAGACACTAGTCAATTTTCCAGTACAGTACTGTAATGTCTTCTGTTAGGAATTAAGCAGAATTTTGTATTCCATGATTGAAGCCATTGATAGGTTTAGTGTATGACAGAAACCTAAATTTAAAAAAGAATGATGTAAGTCAGTAGTGAGTCATGGAAAGAAGCATAGCAAAGTGTTTTGGGAAACCAAGAGTAAAATTTTCCATCAAACATATGTACCTTGTTAAAGATTTTCATTGCAGCTTTTTCATGCAGCTTTTTTCATCCCACGTTTGAATATGAGGAGAGTTTTTTTTTTTTTTTTGTTTCTTTAGCAAAGGCATCGTCAGTAAGAATATGTCTCTACTGCTGTGTTGTAAGTAGGTTCTTGAGGAATGTTTGAATAGTGCATTACATTTTAAGTGTATGAATTTTTATTGTGCTGTCATGCCTTGTTACAGTGATTATTACTGTGAAGCTGTCTTCAAAGTGTTTTTTTCTTCTGGTCCTGTAATGTCGTCTTTCTTTTCCAGCTGCTGCTCTATACTACCTTGCAGAACTAGTCGAAGAATACACAAGCACAGCAGCAAAAATACTTAGATACTGGATATGGGTATGTTTACCATATTCTATGATATTTTTTTAGTTTTAAATTTTAAAATGTCTTTTAACCATAGAAAAAAAATTTTCAGTGAGCGAAGAAAACTGATGCATAATTCTAACACAGTACAAATCCACTGATTATGTATAAGCTCAGACAGACCAAAGTTTAAGTAACTTTCAAATGTGTATCATTAGTAGTTAAGGTTCTGTTGTGTACTAACACAAGATTTAATTTGCAGTTTTTTATATTGACTTGTATGCTGTGTTTCCATTTTGAACAGCTGTGATAATACAAGATAGTGCTTATGTTGATGTAAAGTGGAAAGGCAGGGATGTTGATATGCAATGTGTACTGTAAGGTACGGGACAACACTGCCCTTCACGTGTTTTAGAATTAATTTTGTTTGGTCACGTGTATAAATATTGAAACGACCAATGATTGCAGTATGATCACTAAGGATAATGTTTTGTTTTCAGGTCACAATAGGACTGTACATATTACTCTTCTTATTTGAGAACCTGCCAACATCAGTAATCTTGTGTGGCTTGCTAACACAACTGGTTCATCTCTCAATTCTTCGCACATTCCCATTCTTCTTTTTAACTTCATTACCATTCATCTTAGGTGTAGGTAAGTATTGCAATCTATATTATATTCCGTACTGGTGATACAGAAGAGCCTAGTTATCTGTATTAGTATTGCCTGGCATTGAGGGCTCTTTTTATATTAGCTGTACATCATTTATGTTTAAAAAGTTGACATTTTTATCATTGTCAGTTTATTTCAAGTGTTTTTGATTACTGTGTTTGATCATTTTCAGTTTTATTCAGTTGACTCTTCTACTCTCAGCTTGTGCAGATTTGATTTGCTGAGATTTTGGTGGTTATCTGCTTGCATATTTGATTACCATATTACCAAAATAGTGGACTGTAAATAAAGTTGTAAACATCAGAATATAACCACAGTAGGAAAGTTGCCAGTGTCTGACTCATTATTTGGTCGGCATTCAGTTTGTGGTGTAGGTTTCTCTTACTAAGATTGGGTTTTAGTATGTTCGATAATCTGTTTTGGGATCATTAAGCCTTTAGCTGAGTAATTTGGTCTCCTATTAATGGTGATACACAGTTATTGCCAAGCATTTTCAGTTTTAAAGTGGTTCTTGTATGCTGTATACATTAGCAAGTTCATCATCAGTATTAGATTGAAGCGTGGTAACATCGACTAACAGATTCATATTTTTCAAGTTACAAAGTTGAGTATTTGAAAATGTTACACAAAGTTCTTGCCTCTGAACAGAAAGATTTTATGTAAGGAAGTTGTTTAAGTTTATCCAGGTTTCAGTGAAAGAGAATATTGTCAAAGATGATACTGAATGTTGTTATTAAGTAGTTTTGCTAGACCAGTGAGTCATATTTCTAGGCACTTAGAGGGCTAACCAAGGGAATTCTTCGCATAGAGGTTGAAATTGTAGAAAGGCAAAGATAAAGTGGGATGGTTAGATAAGAGACCAGAGAGAACATGCAAAATGCAGTTTGATTGTCAGAAGACAGATTTTCAGAAAAATCTTTAAATTTATCATTGCATGAGGGCTTAATGTGTATGCCAGCAGCTTAGTGAATTTACAAGAATCCAGACAGGAAGCATTATAGGGTTGTCCCCATAGCGGGGTAGTGCTGTCATTGCACCTCATGCGATGCAATGTAGGCATTACTCGAGGTGTTTTGCAGCTTCCCTGCTGCCCCTAACTGCAACCCGTTTCATTCCTTTTACTGTACCTCCATTCATATTCTCTTTCTTCCATCTTGCTTTCTAACCTCTCCTAGCAGTGCTGTCATAGTGCAATTGCGAGGTTTTCTTCCTTTTACACTTTTCAAACCTTTTATTCTCAGTTTCCCTAGCAGCACAGAATGTATTCACAGGTCCCAGTGCTTGGCATTTGGCCTGCTGTTTATATTCCATTCCATTCCCTTGTAGAGTTGTTGTCTGTGGTATTTTGAAAGTGTCATACTGGTATTTGTTGAGAAAATGAATTGTTACAAGTAAGGCAATAGTTAGTGATGACTCACTTTGATTAAGGCGATAGGTAGTGATAACTCACTTTGATTAAGGCAATAGGTAGTGATGACTCACCTTGTGTAATTTGGTTATGTATGAATGTAAAGTTAATCATAATACTGTATGTTACCTTGAGTAAACAGTAATTAAAACTAAGAGGAGGTAAGAGAACAAGTGAAGTTCTCTATATATGAAGTATATTTAACTTCCTACTTTCAACCCAATCAAATAGTACCTTTAGGGTCGGTGAAATCAGAGTATGTATTTTATTAGTTCTAGCAATATGTTGGACACCTGAGAGGATTATAAGATTTTTTATTCTTAAGTATTACTTTATTTATGATAAATGAAGTTGATTTCGCCTGATTTGGAGATACTTGGAATACACTTTTGAGTAAGTTAAGGACAGTACTTAATGTTACTGAACTTGACTTTGTGAATACTTATAAAAATTTTTCTGTCATACATTAAAATATCTTGGCAACACAGGAAGTGAATATGGAAGTGTTTCTGTTGTGTAAGTTTATTATGTTTGAAATTGCTTTAATACCTGTAAGTTAAACATTGACTGAGCAAATATTACATGTTCCCCTTTCATTTTTTTCCAGTTATGTTCATCGTAAATCATTACCTGGCATTCTCCTTCTTTGCATCGTACTATTACCCAGCCTCGGAAGTAAGTAGTCGAGTAGATCAGACCAGTGACTTGAGTAATTGCAGCAAAGGCTGTGGAGCATTAATGTGTTATATGCCACAAAATGAACACATCCATGGAACTTTTTCTCTGAATTAGGTGTTAGAAGTGAATTTATGCATGCAGAGACAAGGAAAATACTGTAGTTTGGTAATTGCTGTTCAGATTTGAGCCTCAGTTACTTCCGTACTTGAGAATTCTTATTTTTCAGGTATTGGCATACTTCACTCTTTTCGTTTGGTTAATTCCGTTTGGTTTCTTCATATCGTTATCTGCAAACGAAAATGTTTTACCCACACATGCTGAAACTCGTCCTCTATTATCAAGTAAGTTTGGAGGTTCTTAATTTGATTGTGTCAGTAAGTACATTTATTAATGTTCTAATGTCAGTGTAAATTTTTCATTTTAGATTAGTGATACCTTTAGGTCCTGTATTGAAGTCTTAGTAGTACCTTTAAGTTCTGAGTTGAAGTCTGAGTAATACCCTTAGGTTATACGTAGAAGTCTTAGGTGAGTGAATATGTTTAGTATTCAAGTTGTAAAATTTTCTAACTTCGAAGATGTTATTTTAGTATTCATAGTTTGCAGATATTAATAAAGTAATTTATTTTCAGTTTACCAAATGTATTCATCATAAATGTGCTTAGTTTATAGGTGTTATTCAAGCCATTAATTGTCTCAGTTTATAGATCAATGAGAAATCTTGTATGAAACTATTAGGAATGCATTACTGTGAATTTGAAATGTTATCACAGTGTGGCTTTGTTAAGATTATGAACCACATTTACAACCTCTTTTCACTGGTATCAACAAACCAAATAATTCAAATTTCCTGTTACTTTGTTACTTATTGTTAACCGGTATGTGAAGTGACCTCACAGGGGCTGTTTCCTCCCTTCCAGGCTTCACTTTCTGCTTACCTGAAGCACAAGATAGTCTTCTGGAGTAGTAGTCATTGTTAGGCAGTGGTGTATATTTATGAAGGATGAGAAGTTATTTAAAAATTCTATTGTGGTCATTGATAAAAATTATTGAAAACATTTTATTAAGTCCTTGTAATGTACAAGCCATTGCTTTTACACAGTAAATAACTTTTGACATGGGTGCTGATTATGCTTTCAGCTTCAACATGCCTGATGATTTACTGCATTTTTTTGTCAAGGTAGTCTATTACTGTGTGGCAAAACTTTCAGTTCTAATCATACATGTCATTAAATGCATAATACTGTACACTGTTGGTATGTTTACCTATTTTTGTTTTCTCTTATGAAGTGCTATGCATTTATTGATGGCTCTTAGATCTCAGTGTGATCCTGTGCTGCTTTCACTAGATCCTACCGTGTTGGTCTGTCTTTTATATACAATATCCACCCTTCATGTAGATCATCAAGATTCAGTGTGTGAAGACTCCCCAGGGGTTGTCTTTCAGTCATCTTCTGGTTCTATCAACTGGTTTTTCATCCTCAGTACTTTCCATTTGCTGAAACAGTTTGTCCTCTTCTAAATATTATGCTTTATATATTATTACATTTTCCAAACTGCGAGGAAAATGTAACGAGCGAGTTACGTCAATGAGGGCAACATTAGGTGGCCAGTGATACTCTGTGGCTACGAAAATACCTTTACAGGGAAAACGGGCCAGATACTGAGAGTCGGCTAATGGCAAATGTGGTACAAAATCACAGGACTGGTACTGATGGCTGGGAGCGTCTTGGAAAGTGGAAAACACCACCGAAATTCACACCTCCTGTAAGCGGCATTAGTAATGCTTGGACATATTCAAAACTTCACCAAATGAGCATTAGCACCGAAAGATTTCACAATATGACACAACATCAGCTATTCTGGCAATGGGATGACTTTCCCTTATGGACTGCTCTTACAGAGGGGAGAAGGAAACGTGGAGACAAGGATGTTTCAGAGGGAAAGGGGGTACAGAGAGGTAGAGAAGGATTGGTAAACCGAGGGCACTTTCACACACTGACACCAACCTGGATTATTTGCTTGAGCAAGGGCTTCCCTTGGGTACGTCCTTCCTGAGCAAGGGATTCTAGGCTCCTCTGGTTTGTCTATCTCTTGGTCCGGTATCGTAGGCCCCGAAGTAGAGGAGTTAAGCAGGTCTGATTGGTGTGGGTCACAGGAGAAGAATGGGCTGACCTCTGCTCAGCTGCCCATGGATGCTGGCCGACCTGGAGTGAGGGGGCAGAGCTAGGCTGCAGTGTTGCCAAATTGTTGGCCACGTCTGAAATGTGGAAGAGATTCCTCGGGGTGAGTAAACTGGGGTATAGGATATGATATGGTGGGGAACAAGGCCCAAGGAAGGGATGTGGCAGTGTGTCCTCCTGCACTGAAGGAACGTGGGAACTTTGAGACCCTCGCCATAAGTTCCTGGCGTTGGTAACTAAATCTGAGTTAAAGTTTAGATTTTTCCACAAAAAAAATTTGCGGAAGGCCTCCATTTATGACAATATTCTGACAGCTGTGACACTAAATTAAAACATGGACAGGTCCAAAGCAAAGCATGTAGTCTACACATAGTGCTGAGGCCGGATTACAGATGATCTAGCTTTTATTATCATGACCAAATAAAAATGTAATGCAGCAGAAGGAGATTAATTCATGTGAGGTCTGATTTGTGGATTTTGTAATTTATACCTTGTTTCCAAGTTATTTCTCAGATGTGGTGTGGTCTTCTTGTGACACTCCGGCTGTGAATCTCAGCTTTATGTAGTTACCCCTTTTAAAATTTTCCCTTTTTTTCAAGTTCTTGTATCTCTACTACTTGTAAAAGCATATGTCTACATACTCTAGTCTTAATTTTTGCCATGTACTGTGGGAGAATCTTTATTTACCAGTAACCCTAATTATGCAGTAGCTGTTTCTTATAGCTGTCTTTGTTCCAGCTTTACATTTGAGTAGTTTACTAAGGTAAGAAAGATGCACTGCTTCCTCCACCCCTTAGAAGGGCACCACATGTAGTGTGCCTTGTGCGAAACCATGTAGACAGTGCTAAAGCTTCTTTCCAGCACCATTCCCATCCCAGCTGCAGTGCTCTCTGCCTGTAACTTTCATTCATTTCCTTTGGTCTCTATTCACTTAATTGAGTAACCTTTAACAGCATCGTGCTTCAGTTTTCATTTAAGGAAGAATCGTCTAGGCATTCCCTATGAGAGTCTTGAGATGTAACTTGGTGGTCATGTTAAACTACTGTTTTATGGTTAAAATGTACTTCCTCCATGGTTGGTCTCTCCAACCTTGTCATTATCTGTCTTTCCTCTTGTACATGCTGGATATTGTTATTCATATACTTATTTGAGCTTTGCAGTCTTGTCCATCTACTTGGCCAACTTTGATAATGCACATTCTCTGCTACTGTCTTTTTGGTATATTCTTGGTTGCGTGAAGTTGATTTTCAATTGCTGAATCTCTGTTCTACTCGTAAATCTGTTCTTCATATGTAGGCCTTCTTTTTATTCTCTTGTCCTCTGCATGAAGAAGTTTCCAGTGCCATAAACCTTTCTAGTACAATTTGTCGCCATGATGCCCTTTTAATTGTTTCTCTTATTACATCCAAGAGTCACAGAGTATTTGATAGAACTTATTCTTTTTCTCGTGGTATCTGTCTTGTGTAAAGTGTTAGAGAGGTTGCTTGTGGTGTTGATTTCCCTGTTACAAAGCCAAAATGAAACTATTAATTTAGATTTTTGTGTTCATATTTTATCCATCCCCTTCTTTATTCACATTTTATACAACACTTCCCATACTTTCACTTAAGGCTCAAGGAATCTTACCCTTCTGTACTTTCCATATTGTGATACCTGTACTGTGGTATGTTGTTTTCAGTAATCTGGTGTGTTTTCAAAACTACGAAGCTTGCATTCTGTTGAACTCTTCAGTAAATGGTTTTGGAAGCCTTTTAACAAATCACATGAGGGCTGATAGTTCTGAAGGCTTGCTATTTTTCATCTTAAGGGCTTTATAATCGCTTTAAACTACATTGTCTATTGAGTCTGTCATGTTGAGATCTTTCTCTAAGTAGATTATCAGAGTATATATTTTTAATTTTTTTTGTATTCTTTGCACTTCTCAGTTCTTTTCATCCTCATTTGCTTTGCCATTCCAATAATATTTTAGTGTTCAGGTTCTAGTTCCATTCTTCCCATATCATTTTCTTTGTTATTACCATTTTCCAATAAGCTTTCCTCTCCTCTCTGTTGACAGTATACAGTATTCTTTCACGCTGTTCTCCACCAGTGGGCCCTCTGTTACATAAGGTTGACTAGCACTTTGTATAGCATGCCTAAAATTTTGTCAAGCCATGCTTAATAATGCTAATTCATCAGCCTTTAATATGGCTGTGTAAGATTCAGATCAGTCTGTGGAATTAGATGGACAATATGCAGTTCACAAAAATCACTGAACAGGAAAATACGCTAAGTAAATAAGATCATTAACAGGAAAATATGCTAAGTAAATAAGGTCATTAATAGATGGTTGTATTTTGGTTGATAGACCTCTTTCCCTGTGGAGGCTATGGTACATTAGCATTTACCATGGGGGTATAGTTTATCAACATAAGATGATGTTGGATAAGCATGCACTTTCAGAGTAGTATGAGTGATATGCTTTTGAAATTCTGTGATTCATAAGTTCCATGTTTATGGTTGATACCTTTTTTACATCAACGGTCATATTCCTCTTATTCCATTATATGTTCATTTCTTTATTGTAGGTTTTAGCAGTCCGGTTATTTATGACAGAAAAATGTATTTTGATGTTCCTTGTATCCTCCCTCCAGAGTCTGGTTATGCAAAAGGGTTTGCATGATTTAATTTACCTGCTTCTTAAACCACCAAACAGGAAGCTTTATAGATATATATTGCAATACATTTCATTACAATAATTATCCAGGTCTTTACCACCCTTAAACAGTCAGAACCTCACAGGAAAAAGTCTTATGTGTTTGACCTCCCATGAAATAATCAGTGACAAACATTTACTAAAAAAGGGCATACATACTGTGACCCTAAATTTGAGATTTTATTACAAATATATATATATATATAGTAATATTGAAAAAGATGATTCCCGAAAACATAAGCTAGGGAAAGCGAGAACACATTCACTGTGTGATGCCTCATACAATTATCATTCAAAAGAAAAGAACAACTAACTATGACGAGATAGTCGAAGAAAAAAGTTAAAGAAAAACCTTAAACCCAATTCATAAATGTATTTCCACTATGCATATTGACATTTACATTTAAAAACCGCACAAAAACAGGAACTGAACTGAGGCACACCAATGAACAAAGGCAGTAGGTCATCAAGAAGTCTTGCTGGTACTGATGAGCCAATGCATGTCAGAGACATCCTCAAAGTTGATCAACAGAAGATTCAACCCTTACCAGCTAAATAAAAGTTAGTAGGTGGTATTACTGCTCTAAGGTACTGCGTGGCACTGGAGGTGGCAAGTCCAAAAGAAGGCAGGCAGGCATGCCACACACACAGTGAAGGCTTGCACACTGGAAAATTACCGAAGATTACTCCACCACAGAGGTGGATAAGAGAGTGTGCCCATGAACACAGACTACCAGGCAATTAATGGAACACAAAAGCTGGATCCTCAAAAACTGCAAACCTCTGTAGAGGTAGTTGCCCGAAGATGTGGTCCCATCAGTGTAGAGAGAGAGAGAGAGAGAGAGAGAATGAGCTGTCTTTTTCGAAAATCATAGCTGAGAACACACTGCTTCATAAGGCCCCACCAAGGCCGAGATAAACTAATGAGTGTCCATATAATGATTCTCAAAAGTGCTTTACACTCGAACACCCATATCAACCATTGTACATAAAGAAAAAGTAAAATTACTCATGGGGTGAGTATTAATTATGCAAACAAATAAAATTAACGATAGAAACTCAAATTTTTGTTACCAGAGAAAGAGAAAACAAAAACATTAAAAGTTATTTTACTTTGAAATAAGGTTCATGAGTAATTTACAGGGCAAAATTATGATAGTATCATAGATTATAGAGAATGAAGTGCTAAGGCTATACAGTATTGCAGGATCAGCATATTTATTTTTTGCAAACTTTCATGTCTATGAGTATAGACCTTACTATGTATACTCCCAGTAGCACTATTGTAGCGCCTCAACTTACAAGATACTTCTGATGTCTAGCCTTCTAGTAAGTAACACCAACCCTATTGTATAGCCTACACTTGAACGTTGCAGGATACCCCACAGCTAACAGTAATTTCACATAATTTGCAGCGTAAACTAAACTTTAATATACGCTTAACATTCATTTTAAGAGATAGCCAGTAACCTAACTGTGATGATGGCATAAGTTTGTGTATACCTTGCCATATAGATAATAGTACAACATTACTGTAAAATATCTTTATTAGGCATTGAAAGAAAGACTTTTAAGGTTAGTCAGGTAGGCAAATGTTTTTCAAGTGCTTAAGTTTGTTTGTGTGACCGCATAAGTTCAAGCAACTGTGTTATGTTTTGATGCTGTAATGAATTTTTCCATGCCATACCATTTAAATAACAATGTTTTCGTGACATATTCTTGGTAGGCAGAAATAAATGCTGGCATGGTAGATTAGGTTTACTCTTGTCATTGAGTTAGTAAGAGGACAGCAAAAGAATGAAGAAAAATGCATTTTTAAATTTTTTTCAAGGGCAGACCTTTCTGAGTGTGTAAGATACAAGTTTTTCTAATCCTTCCTCACTCTAATACTGTAATTGATTGGTTGGTAAGAAGCTTCAAAATATAGCAAGTAGGGCCATGAAGATTAGGAAAAAGATGAGTATTTTCTTGTGCTTCTGGGCTACATTGGCCTGTTTCCTTTAGGCAAAAATGCTTCTTATACTGGCAAGTGCAGTATCGATAAGTGTATTGTTTTAAGATTGGGACATTTTAGGTATGAAGTTATTAATCATATTTCATATTGTTTCTTGCAGATGACGATGATTTTGTCACTGGTTACTTCAACAAAAAAGGCAAGCGATATGGCCTCCTGTCCTTATTTAACTATCTAAAGGAAGAATTTTTTCCGCAAAGGGGAAAGAAAGCTTTTTGAACTCTTTTATATGTAAAATTTTGTTAATTCTGAAAATGTATAGTTCAATACTGTGAGTGTTAGTTTTTCATTGTTGTAAGGGAAAAACATTTTTAGAGTTTTGCATTATTTAAGCATATGTATGTAATGTAAAGTACATGAAAATAGCTAGTCCTAGAATGATGTTCCACAAACTTGAATAGGCTAGTTTGGTGAACGCAGATTTCTTTTGTATGGATATTTTACAGTGAGAAAAGCTGAATGCTGCATTCAGCAAAGAGTTGACTGTGAATCAAGTTCTGTTTTGTTTTGTCAGTTTGATTGTTTTGTCAGTTGATTCTTTTTGTAATTTCTTTACAACTCTCCTTCATGTCGAAGCTAACAAAACTCTGACCTGTCACAGCATTGTTAGTTAGTGATATTTTTGTGTTTTACTTTTATTGTTATATAGAAATTAGCACCAGCAGTTATTTGAAAGTAGTATCCATATGGTGTAGAGTATTATATTTTTTTCATGTGGAGCATAATGTATTGGATATAGTTTTGTAAGATTTTGTATATTTTTTTTTTTACAAGTGATTTGTATGGTTATCCAGTGAACCTCAAGAAATAAATCCACCTTTTCTTGCAATAACCAGATATTCTATGCGCAGAACATATCAGTCTACTAACTATTTTATTTGTTTGGTATGCCTTCAGGGAATTAATGCTTAATGTAATTATGTTCATTATTTATTTATGCAAGCTTTGTTTCTTCTATCTCGCTGGGTGATACGATGTATTTAACGAAATTATTTTTGATGTAATGATGTGTACAGTACGCACTAATTTTGGAGAAAAAATATAGTTAAAGTTGTATAACTTTATGTAGAAACGTGGTGTACTTTTTTAAACAGATGATTGGTATTTTCTTGAGGGAAAAATAAGTGCAAATTGAAGACTATATTACACACACCAAGAAAACTTGTTTATTAGATTCTGCCCACTTCATTTTAACAACAGTGCATAAGAGTAAAAGCTAAAAGTGTACTTTTAGGAATTATCTGACAGTAATACATTCATTGTCCTTTCTGAGCAATGTTTGTCAAGTAAGTGGAGTGGTGATTATGTAGCTTGAATAATTTTTGGGGATTACATACCAGTGAGTTTTGGTAGTTCTTAGAAAAAGGTTTCATTTTGTCAGGTTCTTTTAGTTGTTTACCCAGAACATGACAATAATATAAGCGTGGAAAGTGTCCAATAGGTAATCATGCTTAGAGCAATCATTTTTTACAATGCTGTTGTAATAAACAATCCAAAAACTAATCATGATATTCTTGATTTGGAGGCCTAACAATCTGTTAACTTAATTTCTAGTTATCAGCCAGCCTTGGTGCAAGAGTGTTATTCTACAAATGTGATGTAGAGAAAGAGTTAAAATCTTTATTAAATCACCTTCACCAAGCAGTGGTGCACAAAACTTAGGCTTATCTAATTGTATCTTGTTTTATATTGGAAATAATTTTCTCAAATCTTATATGCTGTGAATATACATTTTAAGGAGGAATGCTTCCTAAAGAAAATTATTTACAGTAATACTTGTCTTTGTGGTAGGCTGGAAAATGCTGAAAAACTTGGAGAAAAAATTGGGCAGTAATGTTTCTTTGATTTTTCCAGTGTCATGATTTTAGGTCATATAAGGTTTTACATTCATGTTCATTTGATTGTATTACAGGTACACTGTAAATTATTTTTACTGCAACACTGGATTTACAGTATATGATGTGACAATTGATTTGGTATACATACTCTAGGGTTCCTTAGTGGAACTTGCATCAGTTTTGTTCTTATAGACAAAGTTTCTTTAATTTGTTTGGTATCTGTCTGCATGCATTACTCGTTGGTCTTCTTGGTACGCGGTGCCACCATGTTCAGTTTTGAAAGCATACTGTCATTGTATTGTTTTATGTTTTACGGTAAATGAAATAAGGTTCTGTAGTGCTTAAACACAAAAAGTATTATAATGGAAAAAGGGAGATGCAATATTTTCATCATGACAAGGCAAAAGAGCTAGGTGGCAGGAAGCGAATCTAATCTTAATGGTAATAAAAGAAAGCCAGCAGAGCTCACATGACATTATTTGTTCCCAGTCGTGTTAAATTTTGAAAATGGCCAACGTTTTTATTACCAGAAAGTGTATGGTGATAAAAAAGATAGGACCATAGTACACTTGACAAGATCTCTGGTATTACCATGTGCAAACCTCTTCAAAATATCAGTAATCTGTGATGGAGAGATCAAGTCTTTAATTACAAATTAGCCATTAGTCTTGGTTTAGTATAGGGCCTGATACGTACTCCTCTTGGGAGCCCACCTTTTCCAATAACTTTTTCCTGGTTCTCACAGATTGCTGTGCATTGATATTTTCCTTGCTCTCTCTAAATAATTTTGTCCATCATTACAATTCTTCAGTGTCTAAATATTTTATGTTATTTTTATGAAATTTGTGATAGGGAATTGTGTTTTGTGTATTTAGTTCCTATGATTGAGGGAATTATTAGATATTTATGTTTTGTATATTTACTTCTTATGATTGCTTATGCAATATTTTGTTTTTTGTGATAGTCCCAAGTTTCTTATCTAGACTTGAAATGAGCTTTCCTCGCTCTTCGTCTTGTACACTTTGTGCCTGAATTAACATCGGGTTCAAGCTTTTTTGCATACCATTTCTCTGTTAACAGGCCCATCCTGCTGGTTGTACTTACTCCTTTTACTTTCATATCCACTACTTTTAAGACTAAATGCCCTTCTCCCTTTTTCTTCACTTGCTCTGAGTATACTGTATCAGTCTTTGAGATCATCCGTGTTCTAGCTTCTAGATGCTACATTGTTCAACTTTGTTTGTAGCATGCTCTTCCCTATGGACTCAGTGAGTCTCAGTATTTTGTAATTATACTCCTTCAAAATCTTTGTATGTTTTGGTTACTGAAAATCTTGTGCCCTTTATAATTTGAAATTCTGAGCCATTCTTCTTGTAAATGGTAAATTTGGATTTTTCTAATGTTGAATTTCAGTCATTTCCTCTTTACTCAACTTCTCCATCAATTTCAACATGTCAAACACATCACCCTTTGATTTTGTTGTAGCTCAAGGTCGTCATCTTATTGCAGCAGCTTCCAGTTGCTTCCTTTTCTCATATGTTTTTGGCTTTTTCTGTTACTGTGATAAATCACCTTATTGCAGCTTCCAGTTCCTTCCTTTTCTCATATGTTTTGGCTTTTCCCATTACTGTGATAAAACTAAAGGAAATTGCTAATCTTTCCTGGATTACAACAATTATCTGCTCTTCTTCAGATACACCTACCACTGTCTTTACTCTAAATGCAGCTACGATGTAACATAACTAGTCGTTGGTCTTTTAGGGTCTTTTACTCTCACAGTAGGTAGTCACGGTATTGTTAAATGCCTTCATAAGAGCCACAACATATTTTTTACAGCCTCATTCTTTTTAGGATAGTAGTTCACTAGTAGTATCAATATACAAAAGGCATCTGTTGTTGATGTCTGTGGCCAAAAGTTATTTGTTGAGTTTGAAAATTTTTGCAACCTTTTCTTTCAGCATTTTTTCCAGTACTTTCATAGCATTCTCCAGCAATCATCCTATGAGGCTTCTTGTTCCTTGATTGTGATCAGAGGACATCAGAGAATAGCTGCTTAAAACTGACCATCAATTCTAGGATATAATTGCTTCAGCAGAATTCTGTAGGTAGGTTTTTCTCCTTTTTATTTTCTTCCTCCCATATATTTTTATCGTATATATATGAGTAGGCAGGCTAAACTAGGTAGGATATTTTTTTTCTGTAGTTTTTCTTACTGTAATTTTGGAATTTGTTTATGTATAGTGGAATCTGCTTGCTCTTGAATGTAAATTTAGCTGTTTCTAGAGCATGAGTAAGGGTATGGTTCAATGGCCGATTTCCTTAACCAGTTGAGTAGCTGCCATGTTGAACCAGATCTCAGTGGGTGGATGATCAAGTCAAGGTCATATGTGCATCCATGTGGCTTTCCCAGGACTGCCATTTATGAAGAGCAGTGAAAGATGAGCGTCGTGGATAAATCAGGCGACTGTTAATTCAAGAAAATATTGCTTAGAGTGACAAACTTGTAATAACAGCATTGAGTGATTATAGTTGTTTCTCCCAAACAAAAGGAAAGTTATAGTATCAGTAATTAAGAACTATATGGATTTAGCAATAAAAGAAAATGAGAACAAGGGGGTCTTGGCCATGACCCAAGTAATACATTTCAACAGCATGTCTGAACTAGAAAAGTGGTCACGTTCTTTGTCCTTCCTTCAAAACAAAGAAGCGTATCTTTGGCTTTAGAGAAGCAGTATATTTACATTGCTGTAAATATACTGCATTAATACCAGTATCTTGTGCAAAGAAATGCATAGAGAGATTGTCTCCCACATTAGATAACTGCCAACAGAGCACTTATGTATGGATACGAGTTCTGTTGATTTAAAGAAGACTGGGGAGTATTGCATAAAGTTGAGCAGGTGGAGGAATCCAAAGGAGGCTTGATTGTCTGTTACTGATGTCCGAATTTTGTTCAGGAAGTATGCAACTGAATTGTCATGGATTATAGAAGCCACTCAAGTACTGACTTACTTAAACTTGTAGACACTTACAGGAATTATGGTTTAAGATTGATTTGTACTGGTATTTGTATTGTGCTTTTGTCTTTTGAGTGAACTCTGTTGTAAGGTGATTCGGAGTTGGGCTCATTCAGAATAGGAAAAGTTATTTTTTATCAATAATGTTTGTTCACGTCTGTCACATAACAACTGAAACATTGGCAGGTGAAGTGTATAGCCTACTGATTCCACTTATAAAATTGCCTATCTATAGGGAAGCCTGTCTGACATACAATTCAGTGCCTTGGGGAATACTATTGGGCTCAGCCTACTGGTTTTCATTTGACTACTGTACTTTCTGTTAACAAAACCATTTTTCCTTAAGAGTTTTTTTTTTGTTTCTAAAGTGAAACCATTTAAAAAAAGTTAATTGTCTATATTAGAATGGAGAATTACTGTAATTGAAATCTACTGAGTTTACATTTATAAATCCAGAGCCTGTATTTTTATGGAACTCCAGAAATTTATGCTGTTTCCTGGTAAGAATTTGTTGAGCCATGCTGAAATGACTGTGTTGTTGTTGCTTTCCAAAGGTTTGTAGGGTGTGTCGGAGAAAGATAGCAGTTGAATTCGTGAAATGCCCTATGGTTTTCAGCTGGCCTGTAGTTTTTGGGGTTTGTTAACCAGTCTCTCATTAGCGAGCACACTGGATCCGTGAAAACCATGCTTAGACTTGGTCCACTAAATTATACTGGAGAGGACTGTTTCACTAAAGTTAACTAGTGTAATGACTGATGCATTGGCTAAGCTTAGTCCACATCTAAATCAAAGGTCAGGTAGGATTATTAGCATACATCATTTGGCTCCTCAGTAGGCATGGGTCTATGGGCAAATTATAAACTGCAGACATTCTCATGAGAACAGCAGCTGTGTTGCTCGTGAGCTTCCTAGTGAAACGTTGAGGAGGTATTCAGCAAGACAGATGGTGGCCCACCTATACAAATACATCTGGTGAAATGTAACCTGTAGTGGGCGGCGATCCCTCTCCAGGAAATCAAATGTGTATACTACTATATCATGGTACCAGCTGATAGGCCATACCTGCATTTCTTCACAAGGTTTATTTGTGGGTTATAGAAGGATGTCTGTTGTAGTTATGCTCTTCCATTCTTAGAAAGAGGGAGGGCCATTATTGCATCACTTATCGAAGGAAAATCAAGGAGAAAAACGGACAAGCAAATAGATAGAAGGGCATTTGTAGGTCTTTGGTAGCTGTAAGTGGTAGGTTCAAATAAAGAATAATGGTCCTTTCAGCCCCCTCCATTTGGCAAACAACCTGTTATACATAAATTGTGGCAAAATGTAAGTAAATGGCCTTTAGTTAAATATTGCTTCATAATTCAATAAATAAGCATTGGGAAGTATTGGTTTTTCAAGCAAAGGGGACCCTAACACAAGACTGAGGAAGACCCTAGTACAGTATAGGAATATCCGGAGTATCCCAAGATTTGATGGTATTGGCTGTGGTCACCATTCTGTAAAAGGTATTGAATACAGAGATTCATTCGGTGACTACAAAGAGTGACGCAGGTATACAATTAATAACACAACAGCTACAAAAAAAGGAGGTGCAAATGCCCTTGCCATTTCCACGATTCATGAGTGGAAGAAGGTTATGTATGCATGCAAGCAATTAAAATCCAATAGAAAAATTGTTATACTCAGCTTATTTCAGTTGTTGCCTGGCCAGATTGAATTTGTAGACAGGTTCAAGACTTCAATCCTGCTTGAAAGAATGGAAGGGTAGTGGACAAATGGTTTACTTCAGGATTCAGCATTAGTCAATAGGAAGAGATTAAGACCTATTTCCACAGTTGCAAGGGGGATGTAATCCTACATTTTCTCAGAATTTTTGGATTCGAATCTTATTCCTAACAATGGTAAAGATATTGTCAAGAAAGCAAAGTAAAAGGAGATCATAAGGACAGGAAAAGAGTAGCAGATTAGGAGAACATTGCTTATCTTACTGATTTGCAGAAGGGAGGAACTTTTATTCCAAAGTGATTAGGAATTGGGTGCATAGCAGTTTCCAGTTGAACGTGTCGTAATAGGAATGGCTGAAGTTTTGTTAAAGGTTTAAATGTAGCGCCTTGATATCTTGCAGTGTTAATTTAATTGCCTTTGCTGATATGTCTTTTTATGTGACTGATATGCATAGTTTCCAAAATAAGAATGATAAAGCTGTTGTTTGCTGATTGACTTGAATGGTCGACTAGAGCTGGGGAAGAAAAAAAGTTAAGTATATCTTAGTTTAACCAGACCACTGAGCTGATTAACAGCTCTCCTAGGGCTGGCCCGAAGGATTAGATTTATTTTACATGGCTAAGAACCAACTGGTTCCCTAGCAGTGGGACCTACAGCTTATTGTGGAATCTGAATCACATTATGACGAGAAATGAATTTCTATCACCAGAAATAAATTCCTCTAATTCTTCATTGGCCGGTCGGAAAGTCGAACGCTGGGCCAACAGCGTTTTAGCCAAGAGCTCCACCCACCCCTCCAATGAAGAACTAAGAGCTGGGGAAGAGCTTAGGTATGTTTTCAGTGGCTAAATAGGCCAGGCAACATCTATTCCCAGGTGGACACATATTGTTAAGTATGCTGGCTGGTGTTACAATTTTAATAACCTAAGAATGACCAGTTTGTTGATTTAGAAAAAAAAAGGCAAAAATAGATGGTGCAAGTAATTGTATCAAAAAATTTTTAAGATTTTATCCTAATGCAACGAAATGATTTGCCCTTGTAACGAACGCTGCAGAGAGTTACTCGGTGAAATTCTGTCATGGTGTTTTTGGGGGTAGGACCGAGTTGGGGCAGAATTTTGTAGTTAGAAGACTGAACTCTTTCTTTACTGAAATGTCATTCTCTGGTGCACAAGCTGACTGAATATGCGCAGATAATGTCTGATCAATTCACAATTCCTTTTACTTTCAGAGCGTGGAATTCCAGAATGATTAGGCCTAAAGAGAAAATTGCATGGTATCAGTTTTGACAAGTTTTGAAATGAACTTCATTCTTGAAACTAGGTGAGTTTGTTATTACTTACAAACTTAAGATCCTTTATTTTATCTCTTCCATTTACTGAATTTTATTAAGGGGTCAACGCCAATCATATCTTCATAGGAAATTAAATATGGCCATTTTCTTGCAAATAACATTTGTCCTTCTCTACCAGCGTCAGAAGTAACGTAAGTGTGAAAACATTATTTTTCATTTTTAAGGAAGGGAATGTTTATGTTGACTCTTCAAACAAGAAGGCGAAGTAACGTGAGTGTAAAAACATTATTTTTTTTAATGAAAGGGATGTTAACGTTGACTCTTTAAACGACAAGGCGAGAGAGAGAGAGAGAGATAGACACTGTCACGTGACCAACGGAGCCAAAAAGAATTGGGAGCGAGAATACTGTGCGGAAATCTTTTGATAGTCGTGGAAAAACGATGCAGAAAGGAGGAGTTATTTCTCTTTCATGTGTTCGTTATTGGAGACGCGAAGGACTAGGCAATAACAAAAGTTAAAGAACAAATAGAGATGCTGTTTTCCGAGAGATGGAACCTCATCTCCCTCTACCGAGAACAATCAACGGTAATGGATGTCGTACCGACAACTGCAAGAGTATTGTGCAGATGTGCGCAGATGAGAAAATATCGAGTGTCTCATTCCGTTTAAAACCCTGTCCACACTAGCGGGCACTGCCCGATGGGCCAACACTGTTCCCATAACCGTTCCACTATACTGACTTACTGAGTATGGAGCCAGAGCGATGCGACTGTCTGGTAACACTGCTTCAGAAGCGAGAGAAAATATAAAGAGCTGCAAGCGCCCGACGGTCATGCCCGCTAGTGTGGACAGGCCATTAGTATCGACTGAAGGTTAGTTATTTCAAAGCCTATTTTACGAGTAAAGTGTTGTATATGTCTCTGAGCAGGATATATATTTCTATGCCTTTAAGTTGACACCAGTTTCATGTTCATTTCACTGTCAGTTAAGAAAAGTAATTCACTTTTTGTAAGGTTCGTGATAAACGTTGAAACCTTTTACTATGTCAATTAACCTGTCATATTTTTCTTGTCATATCATGGTCATATGTTCATGCATTCTGCTACGAGCAGCGAGTCTGCCATTAACTGTGGAAACTGTGGAATTAAGCTTATCAGTACGTTATATTTTTACCGTTTCCTCTTTAACCAATCAAATTTAGCATCTGTTAAAATACAGCAAATTATCGTATCTTTAAGAAACTACGTTACATTGTGCGGAAAGTCACAAAAGGTGTAAATGAATAATGCGGGCTTTTTGCCTATGTATATATGTATGTTTAAATGTTTGTATGTATGTATGCGAAACTAAAAGGTCTATGGATAAAACAGAGAAAATTTGTTTTTTTTTTTTACTTTGTTTTTATGGGCCTTTTAATTTCCAAGAACCCATTAGATTACAGTAAACAGACGTATGTATGTATGTATGTATGTATGTATGTATGTATGTATGTATGTATGTATGTATGTATGTATGACTGAATGTGAAACTAACACGCCTATAGTACAAACAGAGAAAAGCATGCTTCTTGTAAAATTTTTTTTATGAGTCTTTTAATTTCAAAGAACCCCGTTAGATTCATGTAACCAGACGTATGTATGTACGTGTATATGTATGTATGTTTGCGAAACTAAACGGCTAGAGAAAACATTTTTTGTTAACTTTTTTTAAGGGCCCTTTAATTTCAAAGAACTCCATTTGATTCCAGTAAACAGACATGTATGTATTTGTGTATATTTAAAAACTTTCAAGCTCGACTTACATTCACATTCTCGAGTGGGAGGCATAGTTAGAAGAAGAAGAAGAAGAAGAAGAAGAAGAAGAACGTAGCCATAGCTTGACAAGAGGCTGAGACGAAAACTCTATTAATAGAGGAGAGAAGGAGAAGGAGAAGGAACCCGAATGAAACATTTTGGAGGAAGCGTCTAATGGACGGCAGCGTAAGAGGAAAGATAATGAATGTCGAGGGGGAGTGAGAAACAGATTAATACTAAACAGAGGTTAATGGAGAATAAAGGCAAGCGCTTCCAGGAGAAAATGGCGTTTACGAGATGAATAAACTCCCGGAGAAAGAGAAAGGAGAAGGAGGAGGAGGAGGAGGGATTCAAAGAAGAGACGGAGCTGGAATAAATGAGATAGATGATGGAACGGCTGAGGATAATGCAGTCAAAAGAGTTGATGGACTGAGCCCGCTGGAAGATAACTAAGTCTCGTTCAAGGAAGACAAGGGGAAGCTGCCTGATTCCAGAAATGACTGGAAAGGTGATCTTTGTTATAGTTATGAAAGATGAATTGCGTACAAAATGTCTTAACTAAATGATTGTCCATTGTATAAGGTAAGGGCCATTTGGTGCACTGTCGGCATTACTTCAGGTGCTTTGTGGCGTCCCTTCGGCCGCTAGCTGCAACCCCTTTCATTCCTTTTACTGTACCCCCATTCATATTTTCGTTCTTCCATCTTGCTTTCCACAGTCTTTTAACAATTGTTTCATAATGCAACTGCGAGGTTTCTCCCCTGTTACACCTTTGAAACATTTTTACTCTCAATTTCCCTCTCAGTGCTGAATGACCTCAGAGGTCCCAGTGCTTTGTCTTGAGCATGAATATTTTATTTCATAAGGTAAGGGCCACCATAGGAGAGGACTAACCTAATCATGAAAAACTTTAGAAGCAAATAGACGATTCTCTATAAACCTCTTTACCAACTTTATAAGGTTTGTTGCAGAAATATTAAATATAAACGAAAAAGCGTAAATAGGTGATGGAACATCTGGAATTTTGCGGACGGTGAAAAGTAGAAGAAGAAAATACAAAAACAGGAATGAAAGCACAATACAAAGAGGGTCAAGATTTTGATAATGACAGAGAAATTGGAAGGGGTGTCAAAGGCCCTTTTATACGAGTATTCTGAATAGTAGAAAGAGTGAAGACTCAAGTCTCAGTGGAAAGGAGGAAAGAAGGCAAGTGATTTACAGAAGATTTAGATAATAAACAAGGTTCTGAGGGAGACGTTCTTGACTCAAAAGCCTCCGCGTCAGCAAATAATCCCTGACTGACAGACAGAGCTTGGATAAAACACTGACATTGCATGAGAATTTGTCATCACTGAAAAAATTTGTAAACTAAAATACTCTAAGAAGACACAAATGATTGATCCAGAGTAAAAGCACATTTATAGTGTTCACCCATAAAGGCATCCATTTATTTTTTATAATAGACTCGTATCTCATAGAACAAGTACTAAGTATCTAAATACGCTTGACTTATAAGTACTGCATTTCTATCTTCCCTGTGCGCTGTCATTCCAGTTTTTTCCTTTCATTTGATTACAAAGAATGAAGTGAAATACTTATCCCGTATTCTGTAGACAGCTTAACCATTCAGGACACACACATACAGTTTCACGTTACATTATCTATGGTTTTTTAATGTGCGAAGAAGAAGCAAAGGAAAAGAAAAAGAAGAAAATAAAGAGTAAAAACCGGATGAAATAAAAAGAGGTACATCAGTCAATATCCCTTTTAAAAAACATTTAAACCTGCAGTGAAAAACTTCAAATTTTTCCTGATGTTGAATTTTTTTTTTTTTTTTTTACACAGATATTACATCGAGAAAATATGAACCTAAATAAGTTAAAACTGGAGAAGCTTGCTTCAGCATCCTTCTGGAAAGCCCTCCTGGAACTCCCTCCTGGAACTCCCTCCTGGAAATCTCTCCTGGAAAGCCTCCTCTACTTTATGGCAGTATTTAACGTCTAAATATATGTGGCAGTCCGTTTATTATCTTTTTTTTGTTTCTTTTCTTTATTCTCTCGGTCTTCGCCCTTCCTCTCTTATACCAGTCACTTCTGGAAAAACTTTATATTAACTTTATATTTCCTTTCCTATCTTCGCTGGGAGAGGAGAAGAAGAAGAAGGAGAAGTAGAAGAAGAATCCTTGAATTAATGATCACTTCACACGATAATAAGCACTCGGAGCAACGCCATGATCATTATCATATCAAACATTCAGCTTTCACAATTCTGTTGCTCGGGAGAAAGTCATAAATACGGCTCTGTTATTCATGATACTTCGCTAGCATTATAGAACACCACCATCTCATCATCTTATTCATCATCAGCAGCATCATCATTCTCATCATCATCATCATCACCACCACAGGCAGGGGAGGGGGAGGGGGTAGTGGGACCAGGGGTTCTGAAAGAAATGGGGGGTTGGGGAGTTGGGGAGGGAGGAGGGGAGTGTAGTAGTGAAAGAAAATGCAAAAGTGGAAATCTTTTGAAGCAGGAAAAAGGTGAGAGCTGAAATATTCTGAAGTATATCTTTGATATTTATAATCCAAACAGACTTCCGGGCCTTCAAAAGAGTGCAGTATACCTTAGCAAGCAGGAGGCCGACGGGTAAACACTGGAACCTCGCCAGGCTGCACATTATTTATAGACCAATTAGTAGTGGAGGTAAAAGTGTTTACCTTCCTCGAGAGGGTTTGCTTAGTACGAAAGAAATTAAAGAAGATCATAATCAGATCTATTTCTTTGCTTGTTGACATTTTTCTGAAAGACTTTCTCTCATTTATTCCGTCAAGGCTCTCCGCATGTTTTTCTCCATACGTTTTTTTTTTTTTAACCAGGTTTTTTCATAAAGCTTCGCTAGATGAGTTTTGGAACAGAAGAACAGAAACATATTCATCTCCCGTTCCATGAACATACAAAAACAACGTGGGGGTCTTGGTGGATGAAATATTTAAAATCTCATTAATTTCCAGGGTATATATTTTTTTCCCGTCTAACCAATAATTGTTTTCTTGTTCTCTTGAGTTCTTAAAAAATTGTGAAATTAACTTCCAGCAGAAAGTTGATATTACAGATTTTTTTTTTTTTTCTCAAAAGTACAGGTAAAAAAAAAATACCACTGCTGTATAATTATGAAATGCTTTGTTGCTGTGCCGTAAAACTTCATCTCTCTCTCTTCAAATACAAGTAAGTAGAGCTTTCTCTCTCTCTCTCTCTCTCTCTCTCTCTCTCTCTCTCTCTCTCTCTCTCTCTCTCTCTCTCTCTTCAAATACAAGTAATTAGAGCTATGCTAAGAGATCACTTTTTATGCATGTATGTACAGTATGTGTGTATGATGTAATTTCATGTGAAATAAACTAGATTGGATTCAAACATGCGCTTCCGTCAAATACAAATACATACGCATATATACACACACCCATATATAATATATATATATATATATATATATATATATATATATATATATATATATATATATATATATATATATATATATATATATATATATGTGTGTATATATGTGTCACATTTGTAAGATACGTGCATTTTTACAGCGCGTGCATATGTAAACAGGTCACATTTGCAGGTATAACTGAAATTGATTTGAAACCCTTGCCTGCAAAAAAGCACCTGAACCGAGTAGTAATAATAATAATAATATATAAGGTGTGTTTAATGTGTCATCTGTCAGGAAAAACAGCAATGTTGTAAACACGTAACCTCGGGGTGCTGAATAAATGAATCGTGGAAGCGTAACATCTCGTTAAGAAGAGGGCAGTTTTATTTATTTATTTTATATATTGATGTATTTGTTTATTTATTTGTTGGACTGGATAACCAGACATTAGTTTAGGTGTGCCATGTCCCTGTGTATCAGTTTACCTCTTGATATTATCTTCTCATCTCTTAATCCTCCTGTACCCTTCATGAGATTTTTGTTACACCTCTCTCTCTCTCTCTCTCTCTCTCTCTCTCTCTCTCTCTCTCTCTCTCTCTCTCTCTCTCTCTCTCTCTCTCTCTTTTTATCGCTCTCTCGCTTTTTCCATCTTTTACGAAAATGATTGTCTTTTATCAAGTTGGCAATTTTTCTCTCCGCTGCAAAGGCAGTTATAGATGGTAATCAGAAAATGCAAAAATGAACGGCAAAAGTCAGATTGCTACTTCAGTCAATGAACGCGATGCGAAACACAATCGTCCCGTGCGGGTAAAAGTATTCTTTATTTTTTATTGTATTCTACCCCGGATTAAAAAAAAACAGCCTCTTAAAAAAAGAAAAAGGATATTTTGAAATTGCTCGTGTGCATGCGAGTAATGGAGGAATGGAAGACGAGAAGAAAATAATAACGCCGGGGAAAATGAGGTATCATTTTCGACTCACGTTTTGAAATTTCTTCTTCGGGAGTAATCCGAGTCTGCACAACTGCTACGTCTATTGTTGGGAGAGAGAGAGAGAGAGGGAGAGAAAAAAAATTGAAACCTGGGTTCTGGGAAGAAGGCAGATTATCGTTCAAAGTTATTTTTTGCTGAAGAGAGAGAGAGTATGGAACGGAGTATTTATTTATCAGAAATGCGGAAATTTTTCTTAATATTGACCAAAGCTATGATCATGACATTTCGAGAATAATATAGAATGGGATAAAAAAATACTACTTAAGTTATTTTTGCTGAAGAAATAGAGTATGGAACGAAGTATTTATTTATCAGAAATGCGGAAATTTTTCTAAATATTGACCAAAGCTGTGATCGTGTCATTTCAAAAACATTATAAGATGGGATAAAGAAATGATATTGTAAGTTGCTGAAGAGAAAGAGTATGGAACGAAGTATTTATTTATCAGAATTGCGAAAATTTTTCTTAATTGACCTAAACTATGATCGTGTAATTTCAACAGTATAGGATTGGATAAAGATATGCTACTTTAAGTTATTTTTGCTGAAGAGAAAGAGTATGGAACGAAATATTTGTTTATCAGAATTGCGAAAATTTTTTCTTAATATTGACGAGAGCTAGGATCATGCAATGTCAGGTGCAGTATAGGATAACATAAAGAAATAGTATTTTTTCTTACCAATCACAATTATACTTTATCAGTCTTCCAAATAAAAGGCCTACTATTCACCCTATTAGATAGGGTATTTTTTCTCATCGATATATACTGACGCAAATAGTCAACTAATCATTCTATCCCTTCAATCAACTATCATCAACCTGAGGATGGCCTCAAACTTTAGTTGTCTTATCATTCCTCAACCTATATTTTTAGAATTTAATTTTATTTTATTTTCTACTACCGCAGTTTTCTAAGACGCAGCTATAACCTCTCACAACCCTCTCCGTATTCAGGTCGATTCTATCAACACACACACTCACACACACACACACACACACACACACACACACACACACACACACACACACACACACACCTGTCTTCACCATTTAGCCTCCCCCAAAATACGCTCTTCCCATTGACGTTAACCTGACTTTTTTTTTTTTTCTTTTTTAGGTGGTACGCCTTGATTTGCGTGTTTTATATTCCGTCACAGTTATTTTTACCTTATATAAAAAAAAGAAGTTCTTAGCAGATCTGATAACTTTCTGATGACTTCAGTTTCCCTTACCTCATTAACGGAAGTTACTTGTCTCATAAATCAGTTGATTTCATACTCATATGATTTATTGATCTTACCATACTAATATTCGTTTCAGTACGCTGAGTTACTTTAACTTTTTCTAATTCATTCAAACCACAAATTTACATGTGGTCCCTATCCTGACATATTCCCAAGTTACAGTCAGTCTCTTGTCATTTATGCCTACGTTAGATTTTTATACAGACCAAATATTTTTTATTTTCTATTAGCCTATACTTACCCACGAACCTATATTAGATCATTATCTTATTTACTTACTTACCATCCCATTTTGTCTTTGCTTAGTGTTATCTCTGGAACACTGTACTTACTAATAGCACAATTTAAAGGCTTTAATTTATCTTTTGGCTGCATTCGTTTTTCTTGTATAGATTTGGTCAGATCTCAAATGATTACTTTCCCGTAGGGACGTAGTGCCGTCAGTGCACCTCATGCGGCGCACTGTAGGCATTACTTAAGGTTCTCTGCAGCGTTCCTTCGGCCCCTAGCCGCAACCCCTCTCATTCCTTTTACTATACCTCTGTTCGTATTCTTTTTCTTCCATCTGACTTTCCACCCTCTCTTAACAATTGTTTCATAGTGCAACTGCTTTGAGGTTTTCCTCCTGTTACACCTTTCAAACCTGTCAACTATCAGTTTCCCTGCGCTGAATGACCTCATAGGTCCCAGCGCTTTTCCTTGGGCCAAAATTCTATGTATTCCATTCCATTCCATTCAGTGGAATACTTAGTTTTTTTTTTTTATCTTTTAGTTTTAATATTAATCAATTTTAATTTTGTGTTTCTCAGGGTTGCAGGAGACCGCTGATTGGTCTGGCTTCAGTCGGCTTTATGCCAGCACGGGCTCTTGCCCGAAGGCAGCTCCCTAAGTCTAGTAAAATGTTAAGGGGAGAAGAGTCTGGCGTTTGATGTGGACCTTTGGATTCTGCCCAATCAACTAGCAGAAGGAAGAGTGTTCAAGACCACAGCCGCTCTCTATGCTGGGGAAACGAACGTCTTAGGTAAGTGATCCCTAAAATTTTGTTGCCTTCTGTCACTTTTGTCTAATGAGCACCATCATATTCTTTGGAAGCGTGAATTTCAAGTCAGTGGCCCTTGTGGTGGCCTTGTTCCATATGATGGTGTTCACCTTCTGAATAATGATAATAACTGTTTTTATTTTAATCTTTTACTTTTCAAGTTTATAGAACGCAATGTCAATTTCATTCTTCAGTTCCTTAAATCGAATTAATGTGCGCCGAAGCAATAATGCGTGGTTAAACGGGGAGAATGTGAGGCTTACTGTAGTTAGAATGAATAATTTCATCGGCGAAGTCTCCCGTGACTTAGCTGTAGTCTACGCGATTTGATTAGATTATCCATTGACAAGAGGAAACCCGAATTCGGCCGAATGGTTTTGGTGTATAATTCCAAATAGAGACAGTTCTAAAGAGACACTCCACTATTAAATGGTCGCAATTGAGCAGCGCGTCGGCGTAACTTTCATGCAATTTTCTCTGTGGCGAAATTGGAACGCGTAGTTTTTGAGAGAGAGAGAGAGAGAGAGAGAGAGAGAGAGAGAGAGTTGTAAGATGTAGAGGCAAAAATCACTTTACACTCGTGTTTTGGTGTCAATGCGTATATATATATATATATATATATATATATATATATATATATATATATATATATATATATATATATATATATATATATATATATATATATATATATATATATATATATATATATATATATATATATATATATATATATATATATATATATATATATATATATATATTATATATAGGTGTATATATATATATATATATATATATATATATATATATATACATATATATATATATATTATATATAGGTGTATATATATATATATATATATATATATATATACATATATATATATTATATATAGGTGTATATATATATATATATATATATATATATATATATATATATATATATATATATATATATATATATATATATATATATATATATAAACAATGTCATGTCATGACGAATATACTAAAATCAAAACTGAATGGAGAGAGAGAGAGAGAGAGAGAGAGAGAGAGAGAGAGAGAGAGAGAGAGAGCCTTGAATCCAGATGCTGCTTCTCCGGCTTTCGCTTTCCCTTTCCATGATGGCATCTTTCTCTCCTTTCCCTCAATTCCAATACCCTCTCTCTCTCTCTCTCTCTCTCTCTCTCTCTCTCTCTCTCTCTCTCTCTCTCTCTCTCTCTCCGTGAATCTTTGCCACGGGCCTCTATCCAGTCTCTGTGCTTGTCATTGCCGAGATGGCGAATGAACATTATTGATTTTCCGTGCGGTTGGTGGTGGGTGGGCTGGCGGGCTGGTGGGTTGGGTGGCGGAGGGGTGGGCGGGCGGTGGGCGGTGAGAGGTGACGGTATGGCTACTACAGTCCTTTCGTATTTTTCGCCAGATGCAGAAAACTTGCTCACATGGGATGGACCAGCTGCCAAGACCTCCTCCTCCGCCTCCTCCTCCTCCTACTCCAGCTTCCTTTTCCCCTCCCCCTCTTCCTCTTCTTGGCCTCCGCCAAGAAGATCACCATGAAGGGGTTGGGGGGTGGGGTTGGGAGTGTAGGTGTTAGGGGAAGTTGGGAGGGGAAAGGGAATAAATCAGTGTTGTTTAGATCTTTCAGATTTCTTTAATTTTTTTTTTTTTTTGTACATCAGCTTAAGCATGGACACAGCAGCTAGTTATTAGCATAAAATCAATTGTTTTACACTTTTGTATTTTATTTTACTAATGTTTTTGTCTTTTTATTAATTTATTAACTGATCTGGTTTTCCTAGTTACTGATCTCTTCTTCTTGTATTTCCTAGTACCTTTGGTAACTTCTTTCAATGAACATCATATTGTTTTGAAGCTCGAATTTCAAGTCAGTGGCTCCCGTAGGCTTCCTTCATATGAATAGGGTTTATCTTTTGAATTATATATATATATATATATATATATATATATATATATATATATATATATATATATTTATATATATATGTATACATATATATATATATATATATATATATATATATATATATATATATACAATATATATATATATATATATATATATATATATATATATATATATATATATATATATATATATATATATATATATATATATATGAGCTAAGAGAATCAGCAGGTTAACAAACTGATAGACGTAGATTACCGTTATAACGAACCTCGCGGAATTCCTCGAATAATTACCCCCCTTTTTTTTTTTTCACCCATACCAGATGAACGCAACATCCCCACCTTAAGCAGCGGGCATGAAGCATTAATCACAGTGCCAACAGAGCAGGACACAAGGAGGGTATTGTTTCTCAGTTAGCCCCTCTCAAAAAACAACCCTTCTTAGTCGCTCTCTCCCCCTTCCTTGCACTTGTGTGTACACGAATGATTAGGGAATGCGCGTCTGAAAGGGCGTAGAAAAATTCCACATAAAAACTTTGGAAGATGATTTGCTGACAGTCCTTTCGAGCAGACGCGATGTTTTCTTAGAGGCTGATTAAGTAGTTGATTATTTCGTTCGGTGCACGTTTTCATGTTATTCTGTCTGTTTAGGATACTGGAGGACGTAAGGTATAACGTTATGTTACCCATATGTGCCCTTACGCACACGCACGCACAAATATATATCTAATTAATAACAGGGCCTCATTTGAACAGGATGGCATTTAGCGGAGATATTTATTCAGAAAAAGTGACAAGCTTTCCAGGACTAACTGTTTTCATCGTATGGTATATATATATATATATATATATATATATATATATATATATGTATATATATATTATACATTATATATATAGATATATTTATATTATCTATCTATCTATATATATGTATGTATATACTGTACTGTATACACCCTCACATTTATCTGTAAATCTATTTATCTATTTTTGTACACACACATATATATATATATATATATATATATATATATATATATATATATGTGTGTGTGTGTGTGTGTGTGTGTGTGTTTATACACAGTAGGTATATATATATATATATATATATATATATATATATATATATACACACAAATTTTATAATATATACCTATATATATAAATGTGTGTGTGTGTAAAATAAATAAATATATATATTTACATATGCAAATAGATAGATAGATATATAGATAGATAAATGTGAGGATATAATATATATATATATATATATATATATATATATATATATATATATATATATATATATATATATATATATATATATAGACAGTATATATATGTTATACATCATAAGTAATATATGGGAAACCCAGGCTCTTCTATAGCTATTCTATTTGCATAAAGTAGCGCCATCATAATATCAGGAGAAGTTTACGACGCCTACGAAAGATACTCACGAGGTAAAAAGAGGCCAAGGGACGTGCGACCCTTTTGCCGTACGTCAATAAGGGTCGTGTATTTTGCACTAACGACTCCCACAGGTCAGGTTAGTCGGGGGTGACCTGATAGAATTATTTGACCTAATCATAAATGCTTGGAGACGTATCGTTATATGGCCTTCATTTACATAAACCACACATATCCACAGTTTCCGTAAGGGGTCAGTGCTGTCAGAGCACCTCACGCGGTGCACTGTAGGCATTCCTCGAGGTTCTTTGCAGCGTCCCTTCGGCCCTTAGCTGCGACCCCTTTCATTCCTTTTATTGTTATTCCATTCACATGTTCTGTCTTCCATTTTGCTATTCACCCTCTCCTAACAATTGTTTCATAGTGCAACTGCAAGGTTTTCCTCGTGTTACACCTTTCAGACCTTTCTCCTCTCAATTTCCCTTTCGGCCTTTGGCTAAATTCTGTATTCCATTCCATCCATTCCATTCCACATATCTTCAAATAAAGGAAAACAGTTTTCCAAGGAGAAACATGCGACCATTACTGAAAAATATATAAAAGTTTTACGTTAATCGGGAATACCTGATTACGCTCTCTAGTATAGCAGACACGATTATCGCGAAGTAAAAATTTCGTAATAAAATGTTAACCGTTTTCCAAGGAGAAACTATGACCATTACGGTAAAATATATAACAGTTTTGCATAACCAGGAATACCTGATTACACTCCCTAGTATAGCAGACATGATTATTACGAAATAAAAAAAAAACACAATAAGAGTCATAGAGTTGATTCATCACTTTGTATATGACAAGAGGATTTGTCAATGGCGTTACAAAATAATGTCCTTTGATGAATAATCGACTATAAAGTGGCCAGCTTATTGGCATTGTATTCCCGAGGCTTGATTGTGTCTTGAATGCATACGCTTATTGATCGCTCTCGCTCGGAAAGGTAGAGTGTTGGCAGTGCAATTAAAGGATTTGCTTTTATCCTGAGGCAATTTTGCAGCTACTCTAAAGCACTATAAAGTTTATAGCCGGAAGCATCTGCTTTAGAGCTGCAGGCATCAAATTGCAGTTGTTGAGTGCGAAGTTTTCAAAAGGCAGCTTTATAGCTAATGGTAAGTCTTAAGATACAGTATACGGTTCTACTGTAATTTACCAAATTTTAAATTGAAGCATAAATTTGCAGTTACTTTAAGTTAGGGCAATAACTATGAGCTTTCATAAGAATTAAAAGTCAAATCGTGCCAGTCACTTAACTTTCGCCAGGAAATATCAGCTGATAAATGAAAGCATTAACTTCTTCAAAGAATCTGTTTTATTATGTATTTTTTTGGAGGTTTAAGCCTGTTATTATTATTATTATTATTATTATTATTATTATTATTATTATTATTATTATTATTATTATTATTATTATTATTATTTTTTCTTGTTTGTAAGCCAGTGTGAACATGCAACTTACGTCATCGTTATCAAAAGTATGTGATTTAAGTACTTAAATGTGAGCTAGGCATGGCAAGAATGTAACCAAGTGAACACAGAGTGACCAGTCTCTCTCTCTCTCTCTCTCTCTCTCTCTCTCTCTCTCTCTCTCTCTCTCTCTCTCTCTCTCTCTCTCTCTCTCTCTCTCTCTCTCTTTTTTCCTTTCCTTTTCTGAGATATTTAGGGACAGCTAATTAGCCATGCAAATGAAGAGAGAGAGAGAGAGAGAGAGAGAGAGAGAGAGAGAGAGAGAGAGAGAGAGAGAGAGAGAGAGAGAGAGAGACTAATCAGTTACACGATACTCTTCATGTAACTTTTCCCCGAGTCGGTAATCTTCTCAGCTACTTAATACTGCTAATCTTTTTAATCTGTTATATTTACCTGGGTAGCAAATCTAAGCCTCATTTGGTCTACCTTTTCCCCTTGCCTAATCAACCTGTAAGCTTCCGAGCCGCTTTCTTGATCTTGTTTTACCCTTCTTTAATCTCGCTTCAATTTTTCTTACACCTTTAGCATTTCTTTTTGGTACGTTTGCTTGTTTAAAGGGCAAAGGCACGTTATTTTTAGTAACTATTTCTTTGGAGACCTTTAACTATCTTTGACTGATCAGCTGTTGCAGATTCCAGTTTTACTTCTAAAATGGAAATTGAAAAGTAAAGGTGAAAAAATACTAGGTGTAGTGTATGGAAAATAGGTTTGAGTAGAGTCTGCCATTGGTCGTCTTATTGCAACAGAAAACTTGTTAATGATATTGCAACTTTGCAATTGTAGTTTGTGAAAAAAATTGCTTTCCTTCTTGTCTGTTCCTGAGCTCTGCAGGAAAATGAAAGCAAACACAAGGAATTGTTTTCCCTGTTTACCTCCAAGCACAAACAAAGAAAGGAAAAGTGAATTCCAACCATCGTCTGTGGAGAAACTGATCGGCGGACACCTCAATCTCCCATTCATCCGGTCTATCTGAATTTCATCCTTGAAATCACAGCCGCCCCTTCATTAACCGTCCCCTCGCCGCCCTTTACTTATTGACTCCTTTACTTATTGACTCATTTGCTTATTGACTCCGCCATCCTTTTTAAATGAGTCTGCTGCGGTTCGAATTCCTATTTGATAAGGAGGAAGAAGGAGAAGAGAGTTGAGACAATGACGCGGCGACTGAAATCTCTCTTGTGGATATTTGAGATATTCCTTGTGGCTCTTGCAAACGTCAACGCAATCTCTAAGAAGCATGGAGATGAAGGAGGGGAGAGAAAATAGAAATGAAAATATTTCTCTCGCGTTTATCAAGAGTACAGACGGGCAATGGCGAGATGTGTGGGGGAATAGCGTCGGTGATATATCCTTTGATTTATTGCCTCATCTCGGAATACGGCTGCAATGAAAGGTACGAGTATATATAAGTCTGAAATTCCTGATTTTATTTTTTCATTTATTTAGCAACGAGTCTTTAGTGTTCCTAAGAAATGAGAAACTTTTCCATTCCATATATATACTCGTATATATATATATATATATATATATATATATATATATATATATATATATATATTAGTAATTATATGAACCATGTAAGTTTTAGAAACGCGAATAAGTTTGCTCATACAAGAAGAAATCTAGAATGACATACTGCGTCAGGCAAGGTCTAGAGCAGTGGTACTTAACTTCGGGGGCGGGGGGAGGGGGGGCGCGAGCCCTAGGGAAAAATTAAAAATTCTCAAATTCCTTATTCTCTTAACAAGGGTCGCTAAGAAGCAGCGTTAACTGTCTCACTAATTCATTCCCAAAAGAATAAAAACACCCCTTCTCTTTCTCTCTCTTTTTTTTTTTTTTTTTTTTTTAATCTGGGAGGGAATTTTACTCATAGATGCAAGGGGGCCGTGGAGGGAAGGACCAACTCTTAGAGGGGCCGTGGTAAAAGAAGTTAAGAACCACTAACCACTAGTCTAGAGAATACCATGGCGTCAAGTACAAGATAAGTATAGACACCTTTCATTACCTTTCGATTTTTTTTTTTTATCACCAGAACAATAGATTTAAGCTTGCCCACAAAATAAGATGAAGAGGATTAATCCAGGCACATTAGTTCTTAGGTTACGGTGAGATCAATTTTGTAAAGATCCACACTTACGGTCCTTCTAAATTTTCTGTAGACAAATGTATAGCGTTCAGGTTCTGCTGTTACAACGCATAAACAATATTTTGCTGACGAGGCTGTAGTTTTTCTCAATAAATAGATAAATACACAAATAGATTAATAAAAGTCTCTTATGAATGGAGTTTCAAAGTTATGACAATGAATCAAACGGTATTACACATCTGTTTCGGTAATATAGTCTTGGAGGCATTAATCAAGTAGTAGGTAAACTTAACTCGGATGTAATAACTCACCCCTTAAGTTCTGAAGTTTGCAAGTGCTGAAGTTTGGGTGAAGTAACTTCAGGGGGAATTTTAGTTTCATATGGAATTAACAAATACTTGTGTCCTGTGAATGTTAAATTTCTCTAGAGTGAATAAAATATCGAGAAAGTAAACGGCTAATGCAAGGTATATCTGAGGCTATCTCAGTAAAGAAAATAATCGGAAAGGATGGTATTACTTAGAGTGGTGACATCAGTATTTGAGGCCACAGCGATCTCAACGAATGATGTCTTCGAAGAGGAGTTTTGAGACAGGATAAAGGATGCTTCTCTCGCTCCGGGATGTTGGCGGATGTCAGAGATAGCACTGAGGTGGTATATACTCTGATATGACATTTACAAATATTTTGGAATATAGTTGAAATAAATTATGACATGAATTATATCTGGCATTATTTATTTGGGTCGTGTAATGGTAATGTATCGAACACGAGACGAGCAAGTGATAAAAGAAACGTAGATGATTTAAGCGATTACTGAAGGGTTATATGTAAGACTTATCAGGTTCGTCTTGGTTGTTTGGGTCGAGTCACAAGGGATACACCAGGCCTCTCAGTCTCTGATATACCGAGCTTACGGGCTTCCTCTGGGCAAGGTTCCATGCTGGCATAAGGCCAAATTAACCTAAACCAGTCAACTGGAAGGTTAAACACAAGCAGAATTTCTTGATGAAAAAGGAAATTGATATTGTATTCCTATGATAAAAGTCTTTTCCCAGTTGTACATTTATATTCCTACTTTCAGCACAAAACCTTGACCCCCGAAATTCTGCTTTAAACTTTGACAAACATTCAGTAGAGCCATGCAGTGCAAATATTTGGCTGAGGATGTTGACCAGGTCGATGGAAAAATGGCTGACCAAAAAAAAAAAAAAAAAAGAAAAACACTTTCGTTTCATGCGGTATGCAAACAGGCAGAGAATGATGAATTCAAATCTTCAATTTCGTTTGAAGCCTTTCTTGAAGTTTAGGTCAAGTGATATTGTAAAACGATTCGTCAGGTTTTAAAAAATTTGTTAATGAAAGCTTTGGCTCATTTAATTTGGAATAGTCATAAGACTCTGTCGATATATTAGCTTTTATTTACAACTGTATTTACTTTGGTTTGTTGACGTTGCTTTTTACAGTTATTTTCATATTTCGCCTTTTACTTTTTTTTTTTTACGTAGGTTTTAACTTGATTTGTTGATGCTGCATTTTACCTAGGTTTTTTAGGTCTGCTTTTACCGTGGGTTTTTAAGTGCTGCTTTTACCTAGGTTTTTTGACATTGCTCTTACCTTGGTTTTTTAACACTTCTTTTACCTTGTATTTTTTACGCTGATTTTACCTAGCATTTTAACGCTGCTTATACATAGGGTTTTTAACTCTGCTTTTACTTAGGTTTTTGAATGCTGCTTTTACGTAGGTTTTTTGACGTTGCTTTTACCTTGGTTTCTTATGCTTTTACTTGTGGTTTTAACGTTGCCTTTACTTAGTTTTTTATGCTGCTTTTACCAAGGTTTTTGACGTTACTTTTACCTAGGGTTTAATGTTGCTTTTACCTTTTTTAAAACCCGCTTTTACTTGTGTTTTTTAACTGCTTTTACATGTTTTTAAACTGCTTTTACTCAGGGTTTATACCCTGCTTTTACATAGGCTTTTAATTTTATGCTGGAGTAGCTTGAGTTTTATAATGGCTTGATGATGAGCCTTAATGCATTTACATATAAATTTTAGTGCTTTTGTTGTTTTGGTTGTGAAAAACATTCCGTTCTGACTCCTGTTTTTTGTGTTATTTTTAAAAAGACAGTTTACTTATAACTTCTTTATTTCTCCTCTCGTACCGGCTTACTTCACTAATTTATACCTTTGGGCTTGTATAACATTCTGGTTTTCCAGGCAGGGTCGTAGAGTCCATAATAATAATAATAATAATAATAATAATAATAATAATAATAATAATAATAATAATAATAATAATAATAATAATGGTGAAGAAATCCGCAATGGTGTAAGTGTAAATATGTATTTAAATTTATATATAAAAAACGATATATTTACACTTACACCATTGTGGATTTCTTCACCATTTTAGTGACTCATGCCACTGCGTGATTTTTATGAATAATAATAATAATAATAATAATAATAATAATAATAATAATAATAATAATAATAATAATAATAATAATAATGAATCGCCCATTAACCATTAGTCCAGTGAGCAGGAACAACTCTGTTGCTCCATCAGTTTCTACGCTTTCAGCCAAAACTACTTCATATACATTTTTCCCCGTCAGTTGTCCTCGGAACTCTTAAACCTTGAGAAATAAAAAAAAAATGCAAAAAAAAGTGAGAGAAAAATGAAAAGGGCGAGGGAGAAAGGACGTCGTCTTAATGAATTCCTTGTTGACTTTTCAACAAAAGGAGAGCCGAGTGGTTCCTAAGGTCATCAATGATTTAAAAGAAAGAAGAAGAAGAAGAAGGAGGAGGAGGAGAAGAAGAAGGAGAAGAAGAATAAGAGGAGGAGGAGGAGGAAGATGAACAGCAGCAGTAGCAGAAGTTTCCCTCTTTTTACTTGGGCAGAAGTTGTATCATCGCCTTTCGACCGACGCATCGCCTTTAAATGGAAAGCAAATGTCATAAAATATATGTTGGAGCTCATTACTCTAACATTGGAATTCAAGGACAGAGTAAACACAGGGAAATAAATTTACCGTTCAGCCTCGCATTCAAGGAGCCCCGAATAAGCTCCCCCCCACCCCCGCCCCCTTTCCACTTTGGCCCCCCCCTTCCCCTACCCACTCCCAAGCTGCCTTCTTCTTCTTCTTCTGTCATCTCTCACTGAATCCGGATGATTAAACCGATTTGGGAAAAGGGCGACGAGAGGTCAGGTCGAGAGTCCCAGATTTCTTCTTAATTATTTTAATTTCTCAGGCCTCCTTCCCTCCCTCCCTCCCTCCCGCCCACCCGTGGGAGGGAGGGGGGGTTGGGGGGAAGAAGGAGGGTCGCTCTAACGGGGTCGGAAGCTGTGTCAACAAACTGGAGAAAATGTAAACATACGCTCACGTCGGTGTTGGTGCCGGGAGAGAGACGAAATGGTTCATGGTTGTAAGGCTGTTCCTTATTAATAATTGCTGGGTCTCGTTCAGCTGAATAGGAAAGATCTTTTGGGAGTTGAGACAGGGAGATGGATGAGACACACGGGCGAACGCACGCTCGCGCGCTCACGCGCTCTCACACACACGCCTACATATTATCTCTCTCTCTCTCTCTCTCTCTCTCTCTCTCTCTCTCTCTCTCTCTCTCTCTCTCTCTCTCTCGTTGGCTCTCCTACTTCAGTTTTATGGTTCTTCATTGCAGAGACCAAAGTGAGAGATTGCAGTGTATATACTGTATATATATATATATATATATATATATATATATATATATATATATATATATATATATATATATATATATATATATATATATATATACAGTATATACACTGCAATCTCTCACTTTTGTCTCTACAATTTATATATATATATATATATATATAAAAATGGGAGGACTCATGTTCGTTTCCTCAGCGAGAACGGGCTCTGTTAGAACTCACTGTGCTTCCATCAACGTAAGCTGTAAAATAAGTGCCTGGTACTTAGACGACTGTGATGGTTTTCAGTAGGGTTAAAAGATAAGGTATTGGGTTTGCAGCCTCATTCCGAAAGTACTTGTGAAAGCCGGATGGTAAACGCCTTTTAGTGCCACCCATATTTATATATATATGATAAATGATATAATATATATATATAATATATACATGTATATTTATTTATATTTATATTCAACATAATTACCCATGATCACAGCAGAACCCGGACAAGATTGACGCCTTAAAAGCTTGGCAGGCCAAAAAAGAAAAAAAAAAATATGATCTTAATGAGTAGGGAAAAAGTGTTTCCACTTTACCTTAAAAGGGACTTTTTTCTTTTTTCCCAGAGAGACAGAAATATGAATAGACGTATTTTTGAAAGGGAAGAAGCAGCAGCTCGAGAGGCGCTCTCTCTCTTAATGAGGAAACAGGTAAAACGCCTCAAGGACTGAAAGTGACTCCTCCGCCACACAGAGAGAGAGAGAGAGAGAGAGAGAGAGAGAGAGAGAGAGAGAGAGAGAGACTGAGTAAGATAGTGAGAGAGAGAGAAAGACGGACTAAGATAGCGAGAGAGAGAGAGAGAGAGAGAGAGAGAGACTGAGTAAGATAGTGAGAGAGAGAGAAAGACGGACTAAGATAGCGAGAGAGAGAGAGAGAGAGAGAGAGAGAGACTGAGTAAGATAGTGAGAGAGAGAGAGAAAGACGGACTAAGATAGCGAGAGAGAGAGAGAGACAGACAGACAAACAGTCTAAGATAGCGAGAGAGAGAGAGAGACAGAGAGACAGAGACAGACAGACAGACTAAGATAGCGAGAGAGAGAGAGAGAGAGATGGAAAGATAGCTAGAGACAGACAGACAAACAAATTGAGAGAGAGAGAGAGAGATAGAGAGAGAGAGAGATGGAAAGATAGCTAGAGACAGACAGACAAACAAATTGAGAGAGAGAGAGAGATAGAGAGAGAGAGAGATGGAAAGATAGCTAGAAACTGACAGAAAGATTGAGTAAGATAGAGAGAGAGAGAGAGAGAGAGAGAGAGAGAGAGAGAGAGAGAGAGAGAGAGAGACTGACTGACTTCCCACCACCTCCTACCTGTGTGAAGTACCGCAGTTTCTTTGGGGAATTTACAGGTATGAGCGACAGGATGAGTGTTTTAAGGTAGGAGAACCAAAAGTAGTGTCTTTCGAGATGGAGATAGGATGCTCCAGGTGTTTATGGAGATGTGTGGGATGCTGATGTAGATCACGTTAAATCTGGCACTTTTTAGAATAAGAGTTTCCTCTAATAAATGATCTTTCATTCCTCTTTCATTCCTTTTACTGTACCTACGTTCATATTCTCTTTCTTCCAACTGACTTTCCACGCTCTCTAATAATTGTTTCATAGTGCAACTGCTAAAGGTTTTCCTCCAGTAACACCTTTCAAACCTTCTTACTGTCAATTTCCTTTTCAGCGCTGAATGACCTCATAGGTCCCTGTGCTTGGCCTTTGGCCTAAATTCTATATTCCTGTCCTATCCCATTACATGCTGATTTTTATTCGATAATTCATTCTAATGATCTCTCCAGAATGCCCGCACGAAAAGGAGCTGGGCCTAAAAACTTGAAAATGGCCCCAAAGGTGTTTCCAATAATGTGCCTGATCTTAATTATCGAAGTAAGTAATATATTGAAGAGAATTGGTTAGTGCTGAGTTCCTCGACGACTCAGAGCAATTCCGGGAAAATCTACAAAAAAATACTGGAAGGTATTTTTGTAGCAAGTACTCTTGCTACAAAAATTCTCTTGCTACAAAGTATTTTTGTAGCAATAGCAAGGTTACTTGGAAATTGTTTTGTAGCAATACTTTGCAAGTACTCTTGCTACAGAAATATTTTGTAGCAAATATTCTTGCTCCAAACTATTTTTGTAGCAAAAGTACTTGCAAAGTATTTTCCAGTAGTATTGCCGATCAAAACCTTCAGAATACGGATACGCATAAAAAAAATAAATAAAAATTAAAATAAAAGACTGACGACTTTATTTCTCTTATATCAGACAGACAGACAGTTCAGGAATGGCTCATCATCGGTGGCTGGAACTTCCCTCCTTCCCTCCCTCTGGCGCGCGCGTGGGAACGCGGGTACTCCTCAAACTGTGGATAGGATGATTCCATCAGCCTAAGCACCGCTGAGTGATATTCATATGCTGAAAGAGGGGAGAGAGAGAGAGAGAGAGAGAGAGAGAAGAGGGGACCCCGTTCCCCGTTTATCTTCCGTTCCCCTCCCCTCTCGCCATTCAGACCCTTGCGCGCGAGGGGTAGATCGCTTTGATCTGTGGAATATTCCATAAAGTATTTTTTACCCCGGGGTATATGCGATGGTCTCGATTCCCTTGGGTGCCTGTTGGGTTGGGTTGGGCGAGCCGTTGCAACGCGAGGGTATTTGAACTGACTGCTCTGTATATCGCTCCGGGATAGCCGTGCAATTGCCATTATTGTTGGTTCTGAATTATTCTGGCTCTGTCGATAAATTGGTCGTCGCTGGTGTCATCACTTGATGTGATCATCATCATCATCATCATCATCATGATGTCATCATTTCGTTTCGAGTTGCTGGCCTTCAATTCAGAAATCAAAGAAAAGGTTGATTGGGGGATTCAGGGAAATTGAATATAAAATAAATAAAAAGGAAAATAAAAAAAAAACAAACAAAGCCATCAGAACACAAAGGCTTTGTGAGGTTTTTTTCTAAGAATGAAAAGAATTATTGCACGGATAAAAATGGAACCTTTGATTACCATAGCGGGAACTGGGGATCTCACATTTCTGGCGATTTTAATAAAATCCTGGATTTTTTTTTTTACCTATCTAAATAGAGAAATAGGGCATATATACCATTTAGGATTTAGGAAAGTGATTTTGCTCGAAAGAAAAGCTATCCCTCACTGATAAGAGATAACGCATCAGATGAGATAAAGTCTGAAGTTTTCAGTATGGACAGAACGCATCAAGAAAATATAGAAAGTAAAGAGCCTCGATTTTCCAGGACGTTTGCGAAGGTTGGTAGAAATATCTGGAAAACTGTAAATGAAAAGATACATATATATATATATATATATATATATATATATATATATATATATATATATACATTATATTTATTTATTACCATATGTGCTTGTGGGAATTTGAGGTTACACGTCTAAAGCACAGAGTGATTAAACATTCTTCTGTCTGTTTAATAAGTAGGAGAGAGAGAGAGAGAGAGAGAGAGAGAGAGAGAGAGAGAGAGAGAGAGAGAGAGAGAGAGAGCGTCGCAGTTCCCTTGAATTTCCAATACTTAACCGATACACTTTCCCATGAGTCTGTGGGTATGCATACTCTCGGACACTGTACACAAATGTATCCTCTAACAGTGGATAGCCTCTTCATAATTATTAGTATAATAATGAATTAATATAACTTTGTGCAGTATTGCAGTATTTTAGTAGTTTTATGTCAAACTGCAATGTTCTCGAGTGCATTGCACGAGGAACCTATTTTTTAAGAAATGAGAAATTACATCCGTTTTCAGATCTACTCTTGTCATTATTATGGCACCAGATAATTATTCTTCCTGCAGGCCTGAGATTCCCTACAACCAATCCGGTTATTTTTTTCAGTTTACTGCTTTTTCACTTCATGGTTTACTACTTTTCTTATTTTTATATTTACTACCTTTCTTAATTTCCAATTTAATAATTTTCTTACTTTTCAGTTTACTATATTTACCCTTAATTTGCTACTTTTCTTGTATTCCAGTTTACTCTATTATTTTCTAATTTACTACTTTTCCTACTTTTCAATCTACTGATTTATTTGGCGAACGCTACTACCACCGATGTGGCATTAGAGCGGCAGTACTACAAACTACTTTTTACAAGGTAATTCTGTTATATATATTATCAAAGCACTTTTCACCGTGTTCGATTCTCATCCCCGAAGGGAGAGCATCCCCATCTCTTGACGGCCACATCTGGCCAGCCTCCCTCTGCGAATTTGAGTAATCTTATTTTGCCGCCGTTTGGGTTCCTTTGATACTTAACGACGTTTTGTGTAAATACCCTGTGCTTCACAGGGTGTACTTAGAGGGTGTACACTCTTGTCTCCGACTGGATATTATGGTTTCAGAGTTATTTTACTCTTTGCGTTTAGTTTTCTGTAAAAGAAAACTATTGTGCCGGCTTTGTCTGTCTGTCCGTCCGCACTTTTCTGTCTGCACGTTTTCTGTCCGCCCTCAGGTCTTAAAACCTACTGAGGCTAGAGGGCTGTAAATCGGTATGTTGATCATCCACCCTCCAATCATCAAACATACCAAATTGCAGCCCTCTAGCCTCAGTAGTTTTTTTTATATTTTATTTCAGGTTAAAGTTAGCCATAATCTTGCTTCTGGCAACGATATAGGAGAGGCAACCACCGGGCCGCGGCTCATTCACCTGATTATACGCTGTAGCGGCTGTACAGAAAACTCGATTGCGCCGAAGAAACTTCGGTGCATTATTTACTTGTTTCTGTTTGTACTTTATAATTGTGCCGACTTGCCTTTATTTCGGAAGAGCAGTTAAAAAGATAAATTGATAAATTACCGACGGTTTTCCTGTTGAGAAAAGAAACATTCCAAAATGAGATACATACGAAATATTTGAAGGAATGTACTATAGAAACATTACCGTTGAGCTACACGAACAAAAATCTTTATATACTTTAAAACTATACAATTCAAAAGAAGGCCTAATTTGTCCAAATCACTTAAAGTCAGCTAAAGTGAACGAATTTCACCTGACTTTGATAATTACTTATCAGAATATAAGAACAATGTTAGATGACAGGTAGATGACCCAGTAGTATACTGTGACGAAAAATGTGCGTTTGTATGAATGAAGTAATGCTGAAGTATTATGGATAATAGAAGAACGAATGACTGAAGTTAAATGTAACATATAAATATATATAAATATATATACATATATATGTGTATATATATACGTATTTTCATGTATAAATATATATTATATATATATATATATATATATATATATATATATATATATATATATATATATATATATATATATATATATATATATATATTGATATCAGACTTTTAATCCACACCGAAAACTTTTATAAAAATATCAACCCTCCAATAATTTTACTCTTCAGCGAGCCTTTTCAAGGGGAGTTTGTTAATAAACTCCGAGCGAGAAGGCTCGTTGGAGAGCGAAGTCATTGGAGGATTAATAATGGTGTATTTTATTTTTTGTTATGAGTTATGCGTCTCATATATACATATATATATTAGATATACATATATACATATATATATATATATATATATATATGATTATATATTTCATATATATATATATATATATATATATATATATATGTATGTGTATGTCTAGATATATATGTGTATGTGTGTATGTATATATATATATATATATATATATATATATATATATATATATATATATATATATATATATATATATATATATATATATAATTTTTATCACATACGCTGTAACCTTTTTAATTTTACATATTCATAAACTTTAAGCTTAAAATATCATTTAATATCCAGTTCGCTCGACGTCGGGAATATCACCGAAGGCGAATTATAATTGAGAAGCGACTCAGCACCTGAAAGTCGTCAATCCTCACTACTGGGTGTTCGAATCTCCCAAGTGCGGAATCGCTTATCAGTTATAATTAACCTTTGGTGATATTCCAGAGGCAGAGCGAACTTGATATGAAATGACATTTGTAGCTCCACATTTGGGGATACATGTGTGTGTGTGTGTATATATATATATATATATATATATATATATATATATATATATATATATATATATATATATATATTATATATATATATATATTTATATATATATATATATATATATATATATATATATATATATATATATATATATAAAATTAATAGTCTGTTGGTATATTCATGTGTGAGTGATTCATCTTTAGAATGCTGACGGACTGGGCAATTAAGCCAAAAAAAAATAAATAAATAAAAAAGCGAATGAAAGACGAGGTGGTGCTAACAGTGAGTGAAAAGCAAAGAAACCTTCAAAACTATAGAATTGAGGGAAAACAAGTGTAGGGAGAGAAATCTGAAGCCCGTAGAAGAGGGAAAGAAACATGTATTATCGAGTGACTCATCAACAGCCCAGTGACCAGTATAATCTGTATAGAAGTGCCCTCAGGAGAACATGAAAAAAGGTCAAGGTCACTGAAGCGTTGAGAGGGAGCGCTTTCTAGCGACTGTTTTGATAGAAGTGAAGGAGGAACCACTTGAAAATTATGAGAGAGAAATGTCCAAGTGAGGGGAAGCTAAAGCCAACACAAAGCCATTAAAACTTTGGGATGAAACCCTTGAGAAGACTTGAGATGGTTCTGATTCCTGGGGGCCAGATTTGCCACTGTTTGAGTTGCGTGATGACATATAAGACACTTTTGATAAAGGAGATAGGTTGACCTGCTTCGTCAGTTAGGTTGCACCCATACTGCAATGTAACATGTTGTAAACACAAGTCGGCAACTTGTCGTACACACATCGCAAACAAGTTGAATACAGGTCATCGGCTTTATTGGTAGCCGTAATCAGCCCTCCATATAAGTATCCAACATTGGCCCAAATTTAGCATACTTACGGAGGTTGTGTCTATACTGCAGTATAAAATGTCGGAAACTTACTGTAAACAGGTTGAATACAAGTCATCGACTGTATTGGCAGTCTTGACCAGTGCTTCATATGAGTTTCAAGCATTGGCAAAAAATTCTGTCTCTATTCATGTTGGTTGTGTCCATACTTTAGTATAACATGTCGTAAACATGCGTAGGAAACTTAACGTACACATATCCCAAACCGGTCAAATACATGTCATCGACTTTATTGGTAACCAGTGCTTCTTATGATTATCCAGCATTTGCCAGATATTTCGTTCTATACTTAAGGAGGTTGCGTCCGTACTGCAATGAAACATGGTAAACACACGTCGGTAACTTGTCGTATACAAATCACAAACAAGTTGAATACAAGTCATCGGCTTTATCGGTAGTCGTAACCAGTGCTTCATACAGGCTTGGACAAAGAATTCGTTCTTTACTTAAAGTCGCTCACTTGTTTTCAACCTGTTTGTGATATGGATACGACAAGTTTCCGATGTGTGTTTATAAGATAAACGGAAGAGATCATGTCACTTACTACTGAATAGTAATGGAAATATTATTTTCGAGATCTGACATGATTGATGAAAAATGTCACCTCAAGATTGACTACTAAAGCCGGGGGAAAATTATGATTTAGTGAAATGATAAGAACAGATAAAGAGAGGTTATTCGTCAGGGAAAACCTTCTGATGAGAACAGGAAGGCTGAAATAAGTTAGGGATCAAAAAGTAGACATAAAACAGTGCGATGATGAAAGTAAACAAATATGTCTTCAGAGCTGAGTTTGACCAAGAGAGAGAGAGAGGGAGAGTAATGCCAGAAGCAGTTGGGTAGTTTAGAAAAACCATGAGTAATTAAGACAAGAGGAAATGTTAGTGGTATATCTTTCCATTTGTTGATTGATACTAATGCTGCAGTATGAGTGGCGGATACAAGATATTTTTAAAGAGACAAGTCAGACTGCCACAATAAACGTTTAGAAATTGAGTTCCCTATTAACATTCATAATCAATCCTTTGTTGAGGCATTTGAGCTGCCATCTTCATGAAAACAATAAATTAAAAAAGGTCTTTTATGTTGTATTGGAATGGGTAAATTCCCTGGTCTTTATGTTGTACTGGAATGGGTAAATTCCCTGGTCTTTATGTTTTATTGGAAGGGGGGGGGGAATTCCCCCCGTGTTTCCCCATCTCTGTAATTGCTGTATAGGTCTCGCGTACCCTTCTACACTGTTCCACCTACGAGTAACCTCGTCGGATGATATTCCTCATCAACTGGAACCCAGGAACAAGAAACAGAACAACACCGAAAGCCTTAACAAATGTTACGAAGACAACAACAGTGCCGAAGGACGCATGATTATGTAGAGGCTACATGTTCACTAACTACAAGACTAATGAAAATGCCAGGGAAATGTATAATCTCCTAGCAACCAGACCGTCGTGTTTAGGTAGGATAGGGGAAGCACCGCGCGACCTTCCAACTTGTACTTGGAAACTATAGGAGACCTGAATGGCGTCCCTATAAAAGAATTTGATTATTTATCGTTTTCGTGAAGATTGAGAACCTGATTCATGAACTTGGATGACTGCAATTAAAGTCACCAGGCGTCTTAACATTCATACACAAAGCAGTATCGTCAAATGTTTTTTTTTAGAACACTCGTGATATAATGGCTTTGACACCAATATCTGGAAGAAGAGAGTTATCATAATCCACACTCAGGGATGAACACAGTTCTTCGTCAGCTATAGGAACTTTATTCAACAGAACACGATCTTAGGTTGACGTTTAAATCAAGAACTACCAAACTCTCTCGTCACCAAGAGATTAAAACTTGTTCAGCAGCATTATGTAAGGAACATCTAGTGTGATTCTGGCATCGTAATAAATATCTCATCACTCCCCAACACAGGTATCATAATGAATGAAGACTCCAAATCAGAAAGATTAAATACAGTTCCCTTACTTCACAGCAAGAATTGCATTCATGATTTTCCTTGCAGCAAGCCATCGTGGTAAGTAAATTGAAGATTTAAATAAAAAAAAAGGATTCGTAAACTGTCTCCGCCTTAAATTCTGTCTGTATCTAGGAATACAATCCTGGTTATAAACACACATGTATGAACATACACACACACACACACACACACACATATATATATATATATATTTTATTATATATATATATATATATATATATATATATATATATATATATATATATATATATATATATATATATATATATATATACGTGTGTGTGTTTATAATCGTGGCTGATAGGAAATTCGAAATAAGAATTTTTTGTTATTATTATATATAATTATATATATTTTTATATATAAAATCACAAAAATTCTTATTTCGAATCTCCTATCAGCCAAAATTTAAGATTCACATCTGTGAGTTTGTGATTGCGTATGTAAATTCCCCACTCTCTCTCTCTCTCTCTCTCTCTCTCTCTCTCTCTCTCTCTCTCTCTCTCGAACACACTCAGACAGAACCACATATGCATACAACGGAGCAGCGGTAATTACAAAGCTGTCTTTCAAATTGCTCACGAGGGTATGCTTGACAAATTTAATTAATTTGGGGAAATTGCGTTTAATATCCCAAGGAGGGCGTAAAAGAATTACAAGGTAGGCTGTGAAGGAGAAAATCTGTCGCGAAAATATTCAGTGTTTTCGAGGGAGAAAGAGAGAAAAAGTATCGAAATGAATTTTGAATATATTCATGTTTTTTCTTCCTTGGCAGATCATCACGAGCCCTGTTGGAAAATAAGACAGATTTTTCTTGACCAGTTTTTTAGTGTTCTTTGAAAGAAAACTATTGTGCCGGCTTTGTCTGTCCGTCCGCACTTTTTTTCTGTCCGCACTTTTTCTGTCCACCCTCAGATCTTAAAAACTACTGAGGCTAGAGGGCTGCAAATTGGTATGTTGTTCATCTACCCTACACTCATCAAACATACCAAATTGCAGCCCTCTAGCCTCAGTAGTTTTTATTTCATTTAAGGTTAAAGTTAGTCATAATCGTGCTCCCGGCAACGATATAGGATGGACCACCACTGGGCCGTGGTTAAAATTTCATGGGCGGCGGCTCATACAACATTATACCGAGGCCACCAAATGATAGATCTGTTTTGGGTGGCTTTGATTATACGCTGTAGCGGCTGTACAGAAAACTCTCGATTGCGCCGAAGAAACTCCGGCGCATTTTTTACTTGTTTATTTTCCCTTCTCTTATCTTTTTTTTTTATTTAGTTCATGTTCCTCTTAATGTGATGTGTAAGATCTTCTAAGCACTGTTTCCTGACTAGTTTTTTTCCTCGTCTTATTTGCTTTCAACTCGTTTATCTTCATCCTAAGCTGATGTTTAGAATCTTCTAAGCACAAATATGAAATCATCCTTCTTATACTCAAACAGCAATGCTTCGCGACTTATTTAAAAGTTGATTTCTTGCTCTCGAAATAGATCATCATGTTGAGTAGATTAAAACTATTAGATTCTGAAACTATGAAATTTTCAAATAATTGGATCTCTATCGCTCCATGTGCCTTTGTTATGGCCAAAAAAAAAAAAAAAACTGAATACTGAAAAGCGACGAGCCTTAATCTTCCCAGACTATGTTAATGGCAGCAACCAAGAAATGTCTATGTCGTGTTTTTTTACTGCGTAAAATTTTCTTGGCAAGTTTAAATTTCACGCGCCCACATCTTTCATTCCACCAGAAAGTTACACCGAAAACCTGACTCTTACTCAGCCTCCATGTTGCTTTTATCCAGCGTTCAAATGAAGGGAATAAACAGTAGACGACCCCGTAGCGGGGGTAGTGCCGTCAGTGCACCTCACGGGGTGCACTGTAGGCAGTACTGAAGGTTCTTTGCAGCGTCCCTTCGGCCCCTACCTGCAACCCCTTTCGTTCCTATTACCGTACCTCCACTCATACTGTCTTTCTTCCATCTTGCTATCCATCCTCTCCTAATAATTATTTCAAAGTGCAACAGCGAGGTTTTCCCTCCTGTTACACCTTTCAAACCTTCCTACTCTCAATTTCCTTTCCAGCGCTGAATGACCTCATAGGTCCCAGTGCTTGCCCTTCGGCCCGAACTCTATAGTCCGTTCCATTCCAACAGCAGACGATCTTTAATTTTAAAACGCTGGTTTAATTGTGACTTTTCTGTGTAGCATTTTCTTGGCAACTTTAAATTTCATGCGCGTACATCTTTCATTCCACCGGAAAGTTATACCGAAAGCCTGACTCTTACTCAGTCTCCACGTTGCTTTCATCCAGCGTTGAAATGAAGGGGATAAACAGCAGGCGATCTTTACTTTTAAAACGCTGGTTTATTTGTTTATTTACTCTCTCAACCGGAAATCCCTCAGTAGCAGAATCGCCGATGACTCTCGACCCGCCCGAAACGCCGTCATCGTCAGGAACTCGATATTGCAAATTCACGAGGCGAGTGGATGAGGCGGAATCAAAAGAAATAATCCCGGGGAAAATTAGATATTAATGGGGGCATCCCGCGAAGAACTTGAAGAAGAAGAAGAAGAAGAAGTGGAGGAGGAGGGAAGGAGGGGGAAGGGGGAGAACTCGCTTTTATTCCCAGAACGATTAGAACAAGTCGAGAGCAAGAGAAACACGGCCGCGAAGCACTTTTTGGAAAAGGAGTTAGAGCAGAGAGCGAGTCTAAACACGAACAAACAAACAAACAGAATCCAGGAGGAGAAGGAGTTCGAAATGCTTCTGTTCGAAAGGGGGAGGAGGTAGGGGTGGGGGTGGGGGATGAAGAAAGCTAATAATGCTGATCTGGATCTCTGGTAAAGTGGCTCTTTGTTCCTCCTTCTCATTATCCTACGTTTACGTATTCATGGTGATGACTCTCTCTTGGGCCCCAGGCATTAGCGTTTTCATCGATTTCTTCTCGTGATGGAATTGTCTTGTACGTAGAATGTTTTCTGTTTGCTCCTCAATATTATTTTATTTACTCCCCGTCACGTCATTCGCCCTGCTAAAGTTGCTGTAACGTTTTGTTTTCGTTGTTCCTCTTCTGAATAATAATAATAATAATAATAATAATAATAATAATAATGATGATAATAATATAATAATAATAATAATAATAATAATAATAATATGTACGTAGAATATTTTCTGTTTGATTTTCATTATTATTTTCTTTTACTTTTATCACGTCATTCGCGCTGTTAAAGTTGCTGTAACCTAATAATAATAATAATAATAATAATAATAATAATAATAATAATAATAATAATAAATCTTCTTGAAACTATCCCTGCATAGGTTTTCTCAAGTCGAGAGTTATTAATTAATTTTTTTGCTTTATATAAAATTAAAATTTCTTGATGAAGATCATCGCACAATAAAGTGGAATGCAATATATATATATATATATATATATATATATATATATATATATATATATATATATATATATATATATATATATATATATATGTATATATATATATACATATACATATACATATACATAAAACTCAATATTATTGCAGACGCCTGTCTTCTAGATGGCCGATGATATACGAAAGTTTAAAGGCTGGCAGACATGTGAAGATTAAAGATATTCTTCTGTTGCTACAAATTACCTAGTTGGCAAAACTGTGGCTTTCTGACGCAACAGTAATTAAATTTATTTAGGTTAATTAAATTTATTTAGGTTATTCAGATAACCATCCAGATTACTAAAGGAACATGGAAGTAGAAATTTATTTTTTGTAGTATTTACTTGAGCTGCGATTTAATGTCTTTACTGCGTAAATGAACATTGCATATTCTAGGTAATAGTTTCTCACTGGTAATCCCTATCCTTAATGGGACATTTTATATATATATATATATATATATATATATATATATATATATATATATATATATATATATATAAATATATATGTCACGAAGCTACTTAAAGTACAATAAATGTACTATCCGTCTCCTGCCTTTAAGAGACCAAAGGGGGAACCGGTTCAGAGGCGTCGCATTAATTGCATACATAAATCTTGAGCTTAGCTTTTGTATCGTTGCATATTCAGGCAGCAGAAGACTAAGTCTTGCAACTGGTGAAAAATATATTCGGTAGCTTTTTGAATATTGAGAAGTCTCTCCTCCGCCTCCTCCTCCTCCTCCTCTTCCTTCTTCTTCTTCTTCTTCTTCTTCTTCTTCTTCTTCTTCTTCTTCTTCTTCTTCTTCTTCTTCTCTTTTTCGCCGAGCTCGTGTCTGAGCTCAATATTAAATGAAGACTTTTCAAGGGAAAAGATTCACAGCTCTTCTTGCAAGAAGAGCCGGGTGTAAATGACTTAGTCATGTATTCAATAGAATCCTCATTCTTAAAAAAAAGAAAAAAAACTTAAAAAAGCTTTTTTGGAAGTTGTTGAAAGATGCACAGCGCAGTGCTAGTCTCCTCTTTGAGACCGAAAGATTATTGCGAACTTATCTCTTGAGGTTTTCCAAAGACGGTTCATGTGTATATATGTGTCGTGGGTTTCAAGATGGCGAGGGGTTTTGGAAATACGATGAGATATTATATCTCTCGACTTGTTTGTCTGTCTTTATCATAGCAGTCTGTCCCCATAGGAGGTTGGAGGTGCACTGTAGGCATCACTTAAGGTTCTTTGCAGCGTCCCTTCGGCCCCTAGCTGCAGCCCCTTTCATTCCTTTTACCATAAGTCCGTTCATTGTCTTTCTTCCATCTTACCACCTTCTGAGAATTGTGTCGTCGTACAACTGCGTGGTTTTCCTCCTGTGACACTTATAAAACTTTTACTGTCAGTTCCCGTTTCAGCGCTGAATGACCATATAGGTCCCATCGCTTGGCCTTTGGTTTAAATTTTATATTTCATTCCCCAACAATTCATTTTCGTTCGATGAGGGGAATACTGTGAGTAAGATTGGCTGCATAAAGTATCTCCATTATCCACCATGAATTCATGGAAAAAAAATGACCAATGATTCTTCAGTAAGATTTCCACATTCATCAGTGCGGAAAATTTAGTTTTCCTGATGAAAGGAAAGAAATGTCAGAATTTTAATCACAATTCTGTGCAAAGAAATCGGCGTCGTGATATAATTTTTTGAGAAGAAGAAATGAGTTGCAATATTGAAAAAAGATAAAACAATGCAATTCGAAGGACTTTTAATAAATGTTGTTGACGAGATATACTGTGTTCTCACCTTATCAAAGATAAAAATCTGTAGGTTTTTAGTTTTCTGTAAAAGAAAAGCATTGTGCCGGCTTTGTCTGTCCGGCCGCACTTTTTTCTGTCAGCATTTTTTGTCCGCCCTCAGATCTTAAAACCTACGGAGGCTAGAGGGCTGCAAATTGAGACGTTGATCATCCGCCCTCCAGTCATCAAACATACCAAATTACAGCCTTCTAGCCTCAGTAGTTTCTATTTTATTTAAGGTTAAAGTCAGCCATAATCGTGCATCTGACAGCCATATGCGATAGGCCACCACCGGGCCGTGGTTAGAGTTTCATGGGCCGCGGCTCATAGAGCATTCTACCGAGACCACCCAAAGATAGATCTGTTTTCGGTGGCCTTGATTATACGGTGGAGCGGCCGTACAGAAAATGCGATTGCGCCAAAGAAACTTCGGCGCATTTTCTACTTGTATGTATATTAAGTTTATGACGAAGGGAGGAAGTGAGAAGGAGTAATTTAAGAACAGGGACTGTTTTGATAGATTTCTCAGATCTCAGAAGTCTGAAACGCACACAAATACAATTGATATAAGATACTCTTCCCATAACATATGGACAAATATATATTGTTATAACTGGAACCTTGTTCTGACGAGAGGTCCTTGACGCGAAATGAAAGAGAGAGAGAGAGAGAGAGAGAGAGAGAGAGAGAGAGAGACGGGAATGGGGGGAGGGAGGCGGGTGTCGCTTGGAGTAGGTACTCACATTGATAAGAAATATACACTACATAAGAAAGTGCCAGTGACATAAAGATTAAGGATTCTTTTCAGCGAGAAAAAATACCGCCTGAAAAAGAAACGAAAAACAAGATTCCTATAATTTGAAGAGAGAGAGAGAGAGAGCTTGTGTTTTTGGAAAGAGGAATATAATGCAGCAAATAAAGTCAAAGGTAGAGAGATGATGGCATTTCCAAGAAAAATGACATATATATAGGCTTGACTCGGAAGGAATATCAAAATCAAAGATTTTAACATATTTGAAGCGTCTTGTAACAGAGAGAGAGAGAGAGAGAGAGAGAGAGAGAGAGAGAGAGAGAGAGAGAGAGAAATTCCTATAATGTGAAACGTTCAATACGAAAGAGAGAGAGAGAGAGATTCCAATAATCTGAAACGTCTAATAAGAAACAGAGAGAGAGAGAGATTTCTGTAACGTGAAACGTCTAACAAGAAACTGAGAGAGAGAGAGAGAGAGTTCGTATAACGTGAAACGTCTAATAAGAAACAGAGAGAGAGAGGGAGAGAGATTCATATAATGTAATGGGAAACGTCTAATAAGAAAGAGGACGAAAAGAGGTTTCTGCAATGTGAAAAGTCTAATAAGAAGCAGAGAGAGAGCAAGAGAGAGAGATTCCTATAATATGAAACCTCTAATAAGAAACAGAGAGAGAGAGAGAGAGAGAGAGAGAGAGAGAGAGATTCCTATAATGTGAAACTTCTAATAAGAAACAGAGAGAGAGAGAGAGAGAGAGAGAGAGAGAGATTCTTATAATGCGAAACCTCTAATAAGAAACAGAGAGAGAGAGAGAGAGAGCGAGAGAGATTCCTATAATGTGAAACCTGTAATAAGAAACAGAGAGAGAGAGAGAGAGAGAGAGAGAGAGAGAGAGAGAGAGAGAGACCTCCTATAATGTGAAACCTCTAATAAGAAACAGAGAGAGAGAGAGAGAGAATGTGTTCGTCTGATGGGTGGTGGGTGGGTGGTCGGGAGGGTTTGTTGGTTAGCGGGGGCGGGGTGGCGGGGGGGAGGAGATGGGAGGAGACTCAGTAATGGTAGTATCGATCCAAGCCATTGTTGAACGGAGAAGAGAAGAGTGTTTTTGTTCTTTGGCCTCGTTAGAGTTGCTATGGTGAAATCGTCAGGTGGAGAACTCGCTGGCGATGACGTATGATATGACTTTCTGAAATGATGTCCACCCCCCACCCCTTCATGGTTATGATGATGATGATAATGATGAAAGTCACCCCGTGGGTGATGTGGTATGTCTTCGTTTCGGGGGAGTGTTATTGCTTTCCTCTGTGAGATATTCGGGTTCCTCCTTAGATTTATAGGTTAGTTTTTTTTTTTTTTTTTTATCTTAGAACATTATTTTTTTCATATGTGAATTGTTCAGTTTCCATTGTGTGTGTGTGTTTTTTCTTAATTGAGAATCTTATTTTTTCTTCTGTGAATTATTCAGGACACAGTTTTTTCTATGAAGTATTCAAAAATTATTTTTTCTCATGTGAAGTATTCAGAACAGTTTTTTTTTTTCATTTTTTGACTGATTTATTCAGTTTCTTTAATCTGAAGTTCATTAATTTGTGTTTTTTTTTGTTAATGTGAGAAATTACTCATTTCTTCTGTGAATTATTCAGAACATTATTTTCCCCCTCTGAAGTATTCGTAACATTATTTTTTCTTGTGTTAATCATTTAGAACATTATTTTTCCTTCTGTGAATTATTCAGAACGTTATTTTTTCTTCTCTTAATCGCTCAAAACATTATTTTTCCTTCTGTGAATTATTCAAAACGTTATTTTTTCCTATGTGAAATATTCAGTTTCCTCATTCGGTAGTTCATTGTTTTTTTTTTTTTTTTTTTTTTGAGAACGTTATTTTCCTTTCTCATTCAGCAGCCCTCATTCATTGGGCGAACATTTTTTCTTCTGTGAATTATTCAATTCCCTCAACCGGTAGTTTAGTTACAGCATTTTTTGTTTGTAACAAAACCGATTGTTTTTCTGAAGAGGATAGAAATTTATCTAAGTTGATTTATTTATTTATTTATTTTTGTATTTTTAGGATTATTTTTGTTACTTGGGAAAGGAAAGATGTCATAGCTTTCTTGTGCCATCTTAGAATAAACAAAACTTTTTTTACAAGGGCCTAAAAACAATAATTTTTTTACATTTTCCCACGTGTAACAAAATGATGTTTTCCTTTAAGAGAAAACGAAAGTAATTGCTTATTTTATTTTATTTTATTTTATTAATAAATTTAGTTATTTATTACTTATATCACATCAAACTGCAACCTAGTTTGACATTTCTGCTTCACTACGTCGAAACAACCAATTTTTTTTTTTTCTGAAAATCAAAGAATGTGGAAGGATTTCTCGACGTATTACTCACACAAGAACGTTTTCAGGCAGTCAAAAATCATGCGGTGATCTGATCAGACCTTTGACTTTGCATAAATTCAGTTTCAGTATAAAATAAATACGTTTGTTTTTCGTTTTACTTCTAAAAAAAATGGAAGATGGAACAAAGTAAATGCGAAAAGTCTTAGCCCTGTAGCGAAAGAAACAATAAATAAAAAATAAATAAATAAAAAAAATTAGTTCCAATGCATCGTGTCAGATAAAAAAAAAGTCGAACGTTTCAATTTAGCAATTGCTGTTTTCTAGGGGAGGATAAAGGGAAGGGGTAACTCGTCGGGTGTTACGAGATCGCCTGGGGAAAGGAGGGAGTCTGCCTTCATATTTGATTGATTGATTTCTATGGGCTGACGCCAAAGCGACTATGGTAACCGACGATGGAAATATAATTTTTTGCCAAAAATACTTGGAACTGGTATCCGTATATAATCATCTTCTTCTTCTTCTTCTTCTTCTTCTTCTTCTTCTTCTTCTTCTTCTTCTTCTTCTTCTTCTTCTTCTTCTCAGCTTAATTCCTAACCGGGGTCGCTGTTTTTAATGAACTTTTCTTGGTTTTCCTGTCTTTGCGTAACACTCAGTTCAAGGTGCATTTCATAATTTTGCTGTAACACGTTTTAAGGAAGGATGCCTTTCCTGACTTTAGTCCTCCCCTATACGGGCTTTGGGCCTTTGATGATAATAATAATAATAATAATAATAATAATAATAATAATAATAATAATAATAATAATAATAATAATAATAATAATAATAATAATAATAATAATAATAATAATAATAATAATTACCTTGAATAATTTAGCTGTTCAGTTACTTAGATTTATCGATGGGGTGTTTGCAAGATTTCAAAAAACTAGTTTTGAAAAACGACTGCAGAAAAAAAATTCAGATGTTATTTTTGAAAATGACCAAAACATGCAAAACTCATTTTTATTTAGATGTCACACTCAGAGAATATGACATTTTTATTTATATGTCATACTCAAAAAATATGAAATTTCTATTCGAATGTCATACCGAAGAAGGTCCTGACAAAAGTATCCTCAACCATTTTTTTCTTCTTTTTTTTTTGTCCTCTGGTTTATTAGAGTTGTTGACAGATAAGTCACGAAGCCTCACTTTTGTTACTTGTGGATAAAAAAGGATTGTAGTCCTATCTATTTGTTTTGTCTATTTGTGGATCCGTATGAATATTTATTCATGGTTTGTCCGGGCATCATTTTATTTGTTGAATAATATAAACAGTTTATTTTTATAATTTTTTTTTAACAGACGTGTCGACTAGTTAACGCCCAATTGTAATATAAATTAAGGGTTTGGTTCATGGAAAGAAGGTAGCTATTGTGGTCTCCATGAGCTAATTATACTGTCGATGTATTTCTGTCTATTTCTAGTCAGAAACAGACTTTAAATTGGATCCCACTTGGATGTCATTTTTATTCTGACTTTTAATTCAATTTCCTTTCTTTCTTTGGTCCAGTCTTTCATAAATTCTTATTCTTGTTTTGTTTTCTATCATAATTTTACTTACTCTTAAGGTTCAATTTTTAGTTTTTTGTAAAACAAAACTATTTTGCCGGCTTTGTCTGTCCGTCCGCACTTTATTCTGTCCGCACTTTTTCTGTCCACCCTCAGATCTTTAAAACTACTGAGGCTAGAGGGCTGCAAATTGCTATGTTGATCATCCACCCTCCAGTCATCAAACATACCAAATTGCAGCCCTGTAGCCTCAGTAGTTTTTATTTTATTTAAGGGTAAAGTTAGCCATTATCGCTCGTCTACCACCGGGCCGTGGTTAAAGTTTCAAGGGCCGCGGCTCATACAGCATTATACCGAGACTACCGAAAGATAGATCTGTTTTCGGTGGCCTTGATTATACGTTGTAGCGGCTTTACAGAAAACTCGATTGCGCCGAAGAAACTTTGGCACATTCTTTACTTGTTATTTTTGATTTTCTGTTGGATTCAGATTTTTTTTTTAAGAATTTCAATAAGGTGTAGTTCCAAGTTTTACTTTTTAACTAATGAAAAGTTCAAGGCTGATATAATGTAATTATATTGATGATAACAATAGACAGTTTAACGAGCGATTTCAATGATAACAGATCATTGCACCTAGAAAACATCGACGCTTACTAAACCCACCGATATTCCTGCATTTAAACGTAATACGTGCTTGCAATGCAAATAAGTCCGAAATACCGACGAGAAATACCTGTCACGCCAATGACTGAGTGACTGCCATCATACTTCAAGATTTTCATATGCGAAGAAATCCTTCCCAATCCTTTTATTTATTTTTTTTATGGGGGAGGTTTTGTTATTTCCGTTCGTAATGAATTTCTTCTTCATTTCTCCATTCCGACGTCGATTTCGAATGCGCGCGCGCGCGCTTGTGCCCCCTTCATTATCTTGAGTGCCTCGAGTGACCATTGGCGTTTGTGGCTAAAAAATGCGCCCGGTGATTTTTATATATAGATTTGACTCCAAGGGCTGCTGCCGTGATCCCAAGGAATTCTTAATGAGGAGGTCCACATGCGTCGTAATTTTCGATTTATTTGGTTGTTTGGTAGATTTCATTTTCGAAATTTTGGCTGTCAAGCCAAGCACTAGGGCACTTTCGGCCATTGGGCTCATTAAGACGATGTAAACAGGAAGACAGAGTATTTGGACAGCGAGATGAGACCCAGAAAACGAGTGGACAACGAGATAAGAGACCCAAAAAACGAGTGGACAGCGAAATAGACACCCAGAAAACGAGTGAACGGTGAGATAGAGACCCAGAAAACGAGTGGACGGCGAGATAGAGACCCAAAAAACGAGTGGACAGCGAGACAGAGACCCAGAAAACGAGTGGACGGCGAGATAGAGACCCAGAAACGAGTGGACAGAGACCCAGAAAACGAGCTGACGGTGAGATAGAGACCCAGAGAACGAGTGGACAGCGAGATAGAGTGGATAGCGAGATAGAGACCCAGAGAACGAGTGGACAGCGAGATAGAGTGGATAGCGAGATAGAGACCCAGAGAACGAGTGGACAGCGAGATAGAGTGGATAGCGAGATAGAGACCCAGAAAACGAATGGGCAGCGAGATAGAGACCCAGAGAACGAGTGGATAGCGAGATAGAGACCCAGAGAACGAGTGGGCAGCGAGATAGAGACCCAGAGAACGAGTGGATAGCGAGATAGAGACCCAGAAAATAGGGAAATGAATTACAAGGATTGAAAGGTTTCATTGAGAGAAATCCCCACAGCTGCACTTCGTGGTGGCAGTTGAAGGTGTTGGACAGCAAGATACAAGCAAGATGTAACTGATCACTTCTTTCAGTATTTCCCATTACATCATGTTACTTCTTTCGAATGAACACCATATTCTGTGAAAGCTTGAATTTCAGGTCAGTAATAATAATAATAATAATAATAATAATAATAATAATAATAATAATAATAATAATAATAATAATAATAATAATCAGGAAGCTGGAATGGAGGTAAAGTAAAAGACTAATAAGAGCAGCTAGGGGTCGAAGGGACGCTGCAAACACCCTCTAGTAATGCCTACAGTGCTCCATGTGAAACGAACTGACGGCACCACTCTCCAACGGTGACGGTAAAATTTCTATAATTTCTGTAATTTCTGTTAACGAAGTATCAGATCTGAATGGGATCCACGATACTCAGAAGGCGATTATTCGACCGTCACATAACCTGGCTTCATATTCAGAAGCCCCAATTTATCCTTAATTAGTTTTCAATTCGGTCTTAATTTCCTCTTTCGACGCCGGTCCTTTAAATCCGCGGTTCCGAAATAATAGAATTTAATCAAATCTTAATAAGAATTTTTGTGGTTCGACGTTCTAAATCTCGGCGACCGTGCAAACTAAATCCCCTTGCCGGTACGATCACTTAATTCCAGTATTAATGATTTCCAGCTCTCCCGTTTCTAATCGTATTGAGGGGAATATTTCGAGTGGTTTATCACCTGATGCTCTTATGACTTTCTTCTTGGAACTCTCTCTCTCTCTCTCTCTCTCTCTCTCTCTCTCTCTCTCTCTCTCTCTCTCTCTCTCAGTAAAGTGGTATAAAGCTCAGCTCGCAAACAGAATGACCAGTGTTCGAGCTTGGAACTGTAGGAGGAGGAACGATATGGGCATGTAGAGAGAGAGAGAGAGAGAGAGAGAGAGAGAGAGAGAGAGACAGACAGACAGACAGACAGACAGACAGGGAGCGGGGGGGAACAACAGACGTGAGTCTAGTACTTCTTCAGATGGACGCTATCCAAACAGGAGGGCTCAACAAAGTAATCCTCGCCCCCACAGGTGTGAAACCATCCATAAGGTGCTCTCTCTCTCTCTCTCTCTCTCTCTCTCTCTCTCTCTCTCTCTCTCTCTCTCTCTCTCTCTCTCTCTCTCTATATATATATATATATATATATATATATATATATATATATATATTATTGTATATACATATGTATGTACGTCTGTGTCGATAATATAATATGTAAATGCATAAATAATACAGTATATTCTTAATCCTTGCAGTTTATGTTATAAGACATTTTCGACTGTTCAGGGCAACAGTTTGACCTCCTCAAGTGTCATTGAGAGTACTCGTCAATCAAAACCTACTTGAGTCCACCATCGTAACATTGCTATTTTGTTTCTGTGCAAAGAAAAGAAGAAGAAGAAGGGAGAGAGAGAGAGAGAGAGAGAGAGAGAGAGAGAGAGAGAGAGAGGTTTCAATTCTTTTCCAGCGAGGGATTTTTGAATGTTGGCCTAAGCCGAGAACATCCCTATTCATAGAATAATGTCTCTCTTCTATCAGGGGATTTAAAACTGATCCTCAAAATAATTCCTCTCTCTCTCTCTCTCTCTCTCTCTCTCTCTCTCTCAAACCCATCCGCATACTGTGTAATCGTTCATATCTAGTTTCCTGAATTGCCTTTTGAAGTAATGTGATGATTTGACTGAAATTATAAGTGCTCATTCGCGGAACAGAATCACAGTGGGATGAAAAAGGCGTCTGATATTAATCTCAGTGATTGAATGTCCCAGAAAAAAAATATACAAACGTCAGACTCGGATGACCTGCTCGAAATGGCCTTGGCAAGTGGAGTAATTATTGCATCGTGTCATCGACGAAGTCATGAGTTTAATATTTGTGTTCATGGACATCATTTTATTTTCATTGTAGTATGACACTGAAAAATATTGATGATGTTGAAGAGGCGTCTAAAGGAAGAGGGGTACGAAGGGAGAGGTGGTAACTCTTATACCAAAGCAAGTTAGGTGGAAGTTGTGGAGGAGCCGTTGCAAAGCATATATGATTGATGACTTGTTGCGAAGAATATAAATTGAGGAGCAGTCGCAAAGCAAATAAGTTAAGGAACCGTTGCAAAGCGCACACATTGATGAACCGTTGTCAAACATATAAATTACCGAGTCATTGCAAAGTACATAAAATTAAGGAGTCATTGCAAAGTATATAAAATTAAGGAGTCATTGTAAACCATGTAAATCAATGAGCCGCTGCAGAGCATATAAATTAAGGAGCCTTTGCAAAGCATACACATTGAGGGACTGTTGTAAAGAAATACATTAAGGAGCTGTTGCAAAGCATATACATTGAGGAGCCATTGCCAAGAGTATACAATGAAGAGTCGTTGCAACACATAAATTTGGGAGCAGTGCAAAGCAGGTTATTTGAGGGGCCGTTGCAGATCACCAGTACATTAAGGAGCCTTGCAAAACATATACCATCATAAATAAAAGAACCTTTGCAAAGCGTTTAAAGTTAAGGAGCCATTACAAAGCATGCACATTAAGGAGCCGTTGCAAAGCATATACCTCCCTCCCAAACCTAATGTACTGTGAACAACAGACCCGGCGGTACGGACCTAACTTTGGTACGCTGGGGACAAATTGCTGTTATTTTGTTTAAACATTTTAAGTGCCATAGTTAGCAGGAGACCGGGAATTAGTAAGAGCAAAGAGCGTGGTAAGAATCGGAGGACAGGAAAGAATCAGCAACTTCGTGCTCGCGAAAGTTTGCTCTCGAAGAGGTAAAAGAAATAGGAGATTTTTGACTCCAGTGCTTTTGTTTAAGCAGTAGCGTTCTTGAGTAAGATCCCTTGAGAGAGAGAGAGAGAGAGAGAGAGAGAGAGAGAGAGAGAGAGAGAGAGAGAGAAAAGATAAGTTTTGTTGATGAAAGACCTTGCTTGCAAAAGTGTTTTAGTGTGGGTATATATACCGTACACATGTAAGTATATTATACAATGTGTGTATAACTGTATATATATATATATATATATATATATATATATATATATATATATATATATATATATATATATATATATATATATATATATATATATATATATATATATATATATATATATATATATATATATATATATATATATATATATGGAGAGAGAGAGAGAGAGAAAGAGAAGTTCTGTTGATGAAAGGCCTTTCTTCCAAAAGTGTTTAAGTGTGGCTGTATGTATATATATATATATATATATATATATATATATATATATATATATATATATATATGTATTATATATATATATATATATATATATATATATATATATATATATATATGTATATTATATGTATATACATATATATTATATATATGTATATATATACACATACAGAGAGAGAGAGAGAGAGAGAGAGAGCGAGCGAGCTATTTCTTGATGAAATCCCTTTATGCGTACACACACACACACACACACACACACACACACACACACACACACACACACACACACACACACACACACTTCCTTCCTTCCTTCCAGACCTCGCCATTACATAATGGGGGGAAACTCATCGAAGCCGATTTCCAAATTTAGGCTTAAAAGGGTTAATAATTAAACGGAGGCGAAATCACGGATAATTCGAGCGAAATTTATGGACTTCCGATCGTTCCGTAATAAACCTTAATCACTCCCTCTTCCCTTTTTTTTTTTTTTTGTTTTCGTTCTTAATTTTAAGTGGTTCGAACACCCCCCCCACCCCCTTCCTCCTCCTCTCCGTTCGCTTTCCTGCTTTAAGTGCAGGTAAATGTGATAATTGAAAAGAGGAGAAGAAGATGGAGAAGAGGAATAAAATAAGAAATAATCGATGAGCTTCTAATTGTGCAAGACGAAGGAGTGAAATGTTTTATCAGGGCTAAACGAAAACAGCCATTTGATTAATTATAATTAAACAAAGTTAATAAAGGCACACACACACACACACACACACACACACACACACACACACACACCCCTAAGACGTTGTCATGGTTTAATGTTGGAAGAGACCAGAGTAGTGTCCGAAAAAGGGATGGGTCTTATTAGGGCGTTGGGGGGGCGGGGATGTTGATTAGAATGGTTGCTGGAATGAGGGTAGGGGGCGGGGTGGGGAGGAGAAGGTGCTACAAGACCAATGATGATGATGAAAAGGGAGAGGGGAAGGGAGGTGGAGGGAAGAAAAAGTACGGGGGATTGAGAGCACTTTTTCGGTTGGTTGAAGGGCGGGGAGGGGGAAGGGGTTCCAGTATTTTGGGGGGTAGGAGGGTGGGGGGTGGGGGTGGGTATGGTGGGCGAAGCCGGTGCTAATGATCAGAGAGGCCTGATAGATGACGACAGCTCACGATATCCAGGGTAACTATGCTTCCAGGTCCTCCTCCTCCTCCTCCTCCTCCTCCTCCTCCTCCTCCTCCTCCTCCTCCTCCTCCTCCTCCTCCTCCTCCCCTCCCCCATTTACCCAGCCTTTCTCCAAGACGCACAAAACCTTCCCCAGCCGAAGCTTTTCCCCACTTGGAAAGTCCTCATCCATCCCACACATCGGAGAGAGAGAGAGAGAGAGAGAGAGAGAGAGAGAGAGAGAGAGAGAGAGAGAGAATTAAATGAGGAACGATGGTGAGTTTTTCACATTTTATTTTAGATCTCTCTCTCTCTCTCTCTCTCTCTCTCTCTCTCTCTCTCTCTCTCTCTCTCTCTCTCTCTCTCACTCACATAAGTTTACGGTCCTTAGCGATATTTCAACTGAAAATTCTCGGGTGAGATTATGATTAGGGCGTGTTTTAAGAGCAGCCACTCGGGAGTGTACTTGGCTGGAATAATGGAGATGTTTGGTGAAAGGTTAAACGAAAAAAAATTAGAGAAAATCTTCGGGAAATTAAGAGGAAAATGAAAAGGCAATTGCCTCTTGCTTTTCAATTTGATGACTGACTTCGTTCACATTAAACGCAGCGGTGGGAAATGCCCCGCCTTTTCGAGGAAGGGAGAGAATTACGATTGCGTCAAGGAAAATGTAAGGAGTTGTCGAGAAAGCCAATGAAATAAATGCCATCAAATACTAATATTACTACTACTAATTTTCTAAGGAGTCCACAATAATATAATTGTTAAAGTCTCCGGTAAAATTTATAAAAGCTTTCGCTGGGTTCGAAAGCTTTTATAAATTTTAAACGAGCCTTTAACAATTATTATATTATTGTGGACCCTTCAGAACATTTATGAAGCCTCGTGATGGAGAATTTTTCTCCCAACTACTGCTAATAATATTACAAATAAATTTGATGGCCTGGTATCACGCTGGTCAAGTTTTAGAAGCCCCAAAGAGGTCTGCCTTACGATCAATAGTAATCATAATCATAATTATAATAAGTACTCTTTATATATATAGAGGAATTACTTGAAGACCCGCCGCTGTTTGAACAGACTTCGTAATTAAAGCCAACAATGCCCCACTTAGGAAATTATGAGAAAGAAAATAACAGAAAAGTATGATTTCGTTGTGTTGCTATGAGTTGACTGGTTCTGTGTGTACAGGAGAGGAAGACAAGTGGAAGGACGGTGAATAAGGAGAATGTAAGAGAAGTGAGCAGAGACTGTTGTGAAAATATGGAATGGATTATTTGAAGGACGACTTAGCAGCAAGGTTTTGACGTCTAAAGGAAGTTTTCGTCAGAGTTGATTGTCTGTTCAACAGTTTTGTTGATCGTGCTTTGCTGTCAGTCCCATATTTTCTCTTTCATTTCTGTCTTTTTTTTTTAATTAATTTTCTTTATTCAGAAAGCTTTGGCAGTCTCTTGGTCTATGTTGAGAGTCGTAAATCAAACGCAATTGTGGGAAAGCCTAAACGGGATCGGAACAGAAAATATTTCGTCCTACTATTCTCTCTGGAGATGAAATCAGTTTTTTTTTTTTTACGAGGTGACTGTAAATATCCACAGCCGATATCACTGGAGCTAATCGTGATTGGCGGAAGCGCATGCTCTGCACCCGTCATTGGTGGCATCGATATTTCTTGTTGATATTTACCGCCATCGCAAAAAAAAAAAAAAGATAAAACAAAATGCCACAGTTAAATTACAGGATCCAAACAACTCGGAATAACGAAGCAGCGTTAAAGATTCCCGGCAGCGTCAGGGAAAAGACAGACCGGTTTAAATAGTTGATTTTCACTCCACGTTCTGACATTTGCATGTAAGATAGGGAGGTCTGGCGTGAGCTGTGAATGCAGTCGACTGACTGTTCGGGGAAGGAGTATTTACAGGAAAGACGGAGGAGTTTGTAGCCGGGAGAAAAGTGAACCATTGTGACAGGAACTCTCTTGTCAGTTCGAGCGTTGAAGGGGAAATGCATCAGGAGACGGAAGTAGTACTGAATGGAGATGGCGGGCTATTCGTAGAGAATTATAAATAGATGCTTGCGTTCTCGTGACAGAAACTGTCAGCTCGAGTGTTGTAAGGAGACGTTTTACATACAGACAGTGCAGTAGAGAACTATGAATACATATGTTCGGATTTATGGAGCCAGAATGAAAAAAATATTAAATGTTGCTGCATACGAAAATAATACTAAATGCGGAATACAAAAATTGCAATAGAAAACTTTCAATAGATACGTTGTGATCTCTGCAGCCAAATATATATATTATATATATATACATATATATATATATATATATATATATATATATATATATATATATATATATATATATATATATATATATATACATACACACATATGAAATAACATTGGGTATTTATATGAAGTCTCACAATGGAACTCTTATTATTTTTGGAAGGGGAACCTCCTCTAGTATGAAAATATCTATGAGCCAATAGGAAGAAGAGCATTCCCAAAGCCGCGAGAATTCGTGACAGAACGTTATCACGGAAACGCTGCTTCTATTAAGGGGGGGAGGGAGGGGTAAGGAGACGAACCTTCTCTAATAAGCAGAGGGCACCATAATACTCACCTATTCACAGGTGTCAGGATCATGCGAAATGGCAGCTAATGACTTTATTAGAGCCCTTGCGGCTGTGAAAAATGAGCCGCCGTGACGGCGCACGGCGTATCTATTTTGTTTTATTCTTGGCTTCTCTTTGTTTACATTTGGGTTCGCCGGAATTCTTAGAGGAATTCTCGAGCTGTGAGATATATGAGTCAGCTCTTTGTGTTTTCAGGGTTAAAATCGTGTATGTGTGTGTGTGTGTTTTTTTTTAAAGCTGCGATATTGAGTCACAGAAGCGTAACAGGGCGAAAGTCGTGGTATTTGCTTGTAATGAGTGAGCGAAACATCTATCCCTTATCTCCTTAAGGGCCATAATTCGTCGTTAACAGCGGGACATCCTTACGCCGCACGAATAGTGTCATGAAACAGCTGTCATCGAGTCTACTATACTGGGGTTGAGATATAGAGGAAAATATGATTGATTTGACACTCTGCTGCTTTAATAACTTAATCTATACCAACTTAGTGTATTATTCACTGATTTACCAACTCGTATATTACATCTGCCTGACAGGTTTTTGCATGAACGCAAGCAGTAAAAGTCAAGGCAGTGAACAGACGATAGGTGCAAATATCAGTGTTTTTACCTTCAAATGGCGCTAAACACCCCATTATTAAATAATCAATATCTTGAATATCGTTTGTCAGACACGGGCTCTAATCTATTTTCCTCTGTCATTACTCCCGTTTGGTCTGTTATTTCTAAAGTTTTACTCAGTTCCCGCAGGATTTCACACTTTAAGGTTTAATTTTTCCAATTTTTTTTATTTTTAAAACATTTTATGGCTATCCTGCTTAGTTAAATCTCATTGTTTTAACCTCGAAGTGGATTGGTTGATGACGATACGTTCCAATTGTTTCTTCGCAATAACCAACAGAATGTACCTCTGCCATAATAGCTGTCAGCTCCCTTGCAAATGCATATCTGCATCTGTCAGCAAATGCAAAGGCTGGCATGCATCTGTTTATCTGCTTCCTTCAGCAACCACCCACTGTTTGCTTGCAGTGATTCATTTACTTTCAGCGGCATCTGCCCTTGCTTGTCTGCAAAGATTTATTTACTTCCACCAGCGGCTGCCCCTGTTTACCTGCTAAGTGATTTATTTACTTTCATTGGCAACTACCACTGTTTACCTGTCACAGTCTTTTAACTTCTGTGGGCAACTACCACTGTTTGTCTGCGAAAACTCAGTAACTTCTATTGGCAACTACAACTGCATGTCTGCAAAGATTTATTCACTTCAATCGGCAACTGTCTCTGATTACCTTCAGACACCATTTTAAAACCACCAGCAATTGCCACTGTTTTCCCACAACTCACAAAGACTCTCCGCGTAGGGAAAAAAAAGAGAAGGAAAATAGACCGGAATTTGGAACTTCATCAATTAGGATTCCTTTGGAAGTGTCAAACTTCACAACATCAAACTGAGATGTCATGATTCACGTCGGGGAGGCGCCAATGACCTCACTTGTTGCTACACCAGGGTTTTATTTTCATCATCTTATTAGTCAGTCACGAACGTCTGCGTTAGTAGGGGGCGCTGGAGACGAGGTTGGGGGATTAAGGAAGGGGGAAACGGTTTGGGGGGGGGGGTCATATAGTTCCTGTGTCAATGAAGAACAGGCGTCTTTGGCAAGACGACTCATTTCCAGATATCAGAATTGATAAGGTGAGTCGGTGTCTTCACGCAAGGCCTGACACTGTTTCTGTCATTCGGTTGAACGAGAACGTTGATGATCTGAATTTTCCTCGTGACGCTGCATGATTATCTTGTTTTATTTAATATTACACAGTTTTCAAGAAAAATTTGGAGGGGCTTGTTCACTCAGAACACTTAATTTTAGCTTTCATGTCCTTTTGTAAAAGCCAGACGCTTTCACAGGTCTCTCTTTTGGCATTTTCGCTCAGAGCACTCTTAATGCCCCGTGCCAAATCATATTAGCCTTAGAAGAAGCGAGAGTTCACACAGTAATTTTCCAAGAAGCATAAGAAAAAGGTACCTACCCCACCCCCCCCCTCTCCCGGACCCATAACCCACCACCCACTAACAAAAAATATGGGCTTCTCTGAAAAATAGCTTTTCGATAACGTAGACTCATCGTGAAAATAAACTGCAGGAAAGTACGGTATATAGAACAGTATCCTTTTTGAAAACACACACACACACACACACATACACCTCTGAGAAACAGACCTCTGGAAAAATATAATCTTCGGAAAATACCGCCCATTACTAAAATGGAATTTGGGGGGAAAAGTTGTGGGGGGGGGGCGATATTTCGAAGGCTTGGGACGGTAATTCACTAAAGCCTCTTTCCAAAACTGTCCGTCACACAAGGTCTGATGGATAACTAGACAGAAAGATGGAGATAAAAAAAAAAGAGAAAGATTATGAAGCCTTCCCCCAGTTTTTCTTTTATAATGGAAAGGTAAATACCAACATTCTTTCCGAGTGACAACGCATTCATCCATCAGAGCAGAAACACCCGCGGAATGAGAGAGAGAGAGAGAGAGAGAGAGAGAGAGAGAGAGAGAGAGAGTTCGGAAAGCGCATTTCATTTGTCACTCTCGGAGGTTAAGGGTTTGATGAGGCACTAGGAGCTCTCTTTTCTCCTCTAATTATCGCTCTCGCCTCCCCAGTATCTCTTTTTCCTAAAAACCCAGGCCACCAAGAGCAAAGAAGAGAAAAAAAAAACACGCACAAAGGAGAAACGCCGATAATACACAAAAAAAAACCAGGAGGAAAGAAAAAGAGTTTGGCAGAACGCTGGTAGTACTGGTTTTGGTGGTCCCAGAGCCTTTGCGTGAGGCAGGGCAGTTCGTCACGACGGCTTCTGATAACAGCCTTTATTGCGCTCCTGAACGCTCCCCACAATGTTCCCTCTTAATACGAAGGTTTTATCCTCCCCACCCCCTCTCCCCTTCTTTCTCCCTCCCCCCACGCTCACATACGCCTCCCTATCCCCGCCCCCTCCCTTGCAAGGACCCTCCCTTTCTTACCGACCGCCTTCAGGAGGTACTCCAAGTGATGCACGATAGGAGGGATTAGAGGCAGACTTTCTAGGTGTGGAGGGATATCTACTTATCTGTCTGTCTGTCTATCTGTCTGTCTATCTATCCCACCATCTATCTATTTACCATAAAACTGGAGACATGGTACAGTGGTACAGCGTCCTGCTCGCATTTACAAAGTCCTCTGTTGGACACCGGCTGCTACCACCTGCCGACCTTCTGTCCTTTTGTGAGTAGGTACTAGCATCAGCTGGGAGTCAAATAAAGGTGACAGGGCTAGCAGCCTCATCCTAATGAGTCTTGGACCGGAAGGCTAAAGTTATATAGTATTCTCCCCCCCCCTCTAAGAGGAAAGGATATATATATAAATATATTGTAATACTATTAGTCATGATAACCAAAAATTCCGATAATAAAGACTTGTATGGAATTCTCAACTTCCTAAGCCATCGACTTCTTGGATACATTTTGTGATCAGAAAGCCTGGAATTCTCCTTGTGAAATATCTCTGGAATATTCTCAGCTGGAACACCTGGGGTCGATCCGAGATCGACAAGAATCCAATCTCATTAATGTACCATTCGGCCACCAAGCAGGGAAGGAGATTCTTTCTCCCATACCTGTCAAGATCAGGCATGGCACTGGAACCTAGTCAAAACCCTTCCTCACCATACAGGTAGGTGCTCCGTTATTGGCTGAGATAAACGCAAAGCAGACGGTTTCAGGAGTGTGTCCTAAGGTCAAACTCTTTTTTTTTTTTTTAAGAAAAACTTTTTATAAACATCAATTACTTTGATTCGCTGTCTATTTTGTTATTTATGAAGGCTCTTTCGCCTGATGTTATGTAATTTAACATTGCCAGGTATTTCTCTTTCTTAATGGCAGTTTCACAGAAGATAACCGTTTGATAAAGATTTAAGGGCTGACGTCCTTGCAGGAGAAGGAGAAATAACCATAAATTGTAGAGAACTCCAAAAGAAGAAGAAGAAGAAGAAGAGGAGGAGGAAGGAGAGAGAAAGAAAAATGAGGCGAAAGGGGGTTTAAGGGTTGGGGGCATTCAAGCCAGACTGGAAAAAGTGACCACACCCATTTAGTAATAACTCTTGATGGAAAACCTTTCGGCTTCGGGCCACCACCACTCCATCAGGTCTTTGTAGGACTTTGTTGGCTGGGGGAGGTGGGGGGGGGGAAGGTTAAAAATGGCTTTCGTGGGACTTGATGGGATAATTTGTATTCGGCGTAAATTTAATTAGATTAATCGCTTTGACCTCCAGTGGGTCGCTGTGACGACTTGGAGTTAAGATTTGGATTTCTGGCCGAAGATTTACGCGTAGGATTTTGGTAGTGGGTTTTCAGGAATTCTGTTTGTAGAATCCTGATTGTTGATTTTCAGGAATTCTAAGTTGGTAGAATTCTGATTGTTGACTTTCAGGAATCCTGCGTTCGTTGAATTTTGACTGTTGGGTTTTAGAAGTTCTAAGCTTATAGAATGCTGATTGTAGAATTTTATTTGTCAATTTTCAGTAATGGTAAGTTTGTAGAACTCGGATTGTTGACTCTCAGGAATAATAAGTTTGTAGAATTCTGAGTCTTGGTTTTCAGGGATTCTAAGTTTGTAGAATTCTGATTGGTGGGTTTCAGGAATTCTAAGTTTGTAGAACTCTGATTGGTGGGTTTCAGGAATTCTAAGTTTGTAGAACTCTGATTGGTGGGTTTCAGGAATTGCAAGTTTGTAAGATTTTGATTATTGATTTTCAGGAATTTTAAGTTTTTTAAGATTTTGATTATTGATTTTCAGGAATTCTAAGTTTTAGTTTGTTTTAGCGTCTTGCAATGAGCTAGATGAGGACTTCTGAACCAAACAAGTGCTTAGAATTTTGCTTGACAACTTTCAGGAATTCTAAGCGTGTAGAATTTCGATCATTGATTTTCGGGATTTCTAAGTTCTAGTTTTTTATTTGGTTTAACGACTTGCAATTATATAGTTGAGGAGGTCTGGTAGGAAATCAACTCGCGGAATTTTGCCTGTCGGCTTATCAGAAATTCTAAGTGTTTTAAATATTGATTGTTCGATTTTCAGGAATTCTAAGTTTGTAGAATTTTGAGTGTTGATTTTCAGAAATCCTAAGTGTGTTAAATTTTGATTACTCGATTTTCAGGAATTCTAAGTTTGTGGAATTTTTATTGTTTGTTTAGAATTTTCCTTGACGACTATCAGGAACTCTATAAACTTTTTTTTTTTTTTTTTGCTTCCGTCCTCATAATCTGAGGTCACAGAATTATTAAGGACAGATATTAGCTTAGAAAATGAATTATATTTCGTAAAAAGATCAAGACTCATACAAAATAAAGGTTCAAGCTTGAGTACTCAGTGATAATACTACACACTTAGTATTTCAGTCAGTTTGAAACTTTAATAAATCTACAATCATAAAGGAATTTGGAAACGAAAAAAATTACCAACACCTGGAAACGAAAATACTGTATCTTTGGCATTATTGATATTAGGTATTTGTAGCATCGGATCGACGTAAAACTTCCTATTTGAAAATACACTTATGTGTAAAACTTCCTATTTGAAAATGCACTTTACGCAAACTTCCTATTTGAAAATACACTTATATGTAAAACTTCCTATTTGAAAATGCACTTATACGTAAAACTTCCTGTTTGAAAATGCACTTATACGTAAAACTTCCTATTTGAAAATACAGTTAGTTATATGTAAGACTTCCTATTTGAAAATGCACTTATACGTAAAACTTTCTATTTGAAAATACAGTTATATGTAAAACTTCCTCTTTGAAAATGCACTTATACGTAAAACTTTCTATTTGAAAATATACTTATACATAAAACTTCCTATTTGAAAATGCACTTGTACTTAAAACTTCCCATTTGAAAATACACATACGCAAAACTTCCTCTTTGAAAATACACTTATATGTAAAACTTCCTATTTGAAAATGCACTTATACATAAAACTTTCTATTTGAAAATACACTTATACGTAAAACTTCCTATTTGAAAATGCACTTGTACGTAAAACTTCCTATTTGAAAATACACTTATACATAAAACTTCCTATTTGAAAATACACTTATATGTAAAACCTCCTATTTGAAAATGCACTTATACGTGAAGCTTTCTATTTGAAAATACGCTTATACGTAAAACTTCTTATTTGAAAATACTCTTATACATAAAACTTCCTATTTGAAAATGTACTCTTATAATACCTATCAAGTCATTAGCATACAGAATGACGAGCGAGGTGTTCTGCTCTTCAGAGTAAACAAACCTAATTTGTCTCATCTAACAGAATCGATTCAAGTTTATTGGAAGGTTTAGACGTCATTCCGTTGTACATTGGTGTTCTGCCTTTCTTTCTGATACTTGTCTTTTCCATTTTTTCCTTTTTTTTTAACAAAAATATCTTGTATCAGGTAGTGAACGCAAATACCAGTATCGACATTGGAAAAGCCTTGGATGTATGCAAAGAAAACATTGATATGAGTAGGTTTTAATATATATATATATATATATATATATATATATATATATATATATATATATACAGTATATATGTATGTATATGATTATATACATATATATAAATTATATATATATATATATATATATATATATATATATATATATATATATATATATATATATATATATATATATATATATATATATATATATATATATATATATATATATATATATATATATATATATAAGAGAGATTTGAGAGAGAGAGAGAGAGAGAGAGAGAGAGAGAGAGAGAGAGAGAGAGAGAGGTAATATTTGACATTTTCATGACCGGAAATGTCTTTAAAGTTTCAGTCCTGATAAAAACATAACACGACTCAACGGTATACTGTGCGTCTTTTGCTCAGGAATTAAATTTTCAAAATCTTTCTAGCCTTGAAAATGTCAGCCGCTACAGAGTAGTATTTTGTATTTCAGATAGCAAGGTAGTTTTTTTGGTGCTACCTGTAATATTGATATGTGTATATTTACATACATACATACAAATATATATATATATATATATATATATATATATATATATATATATATTTATATATATATATATATATATATATATATATTATATATATATATATATATATATATATATATATATATATATATATATATATATATATATATAGAGAGAGAGAGAGAGAGAGAGAGAGAGAGAGAGAGAGAGAGAGAGAGAGAGAGAGATTCACACAACCATCTGTAATTTTGTATATATATATATACAGTGTATATTTACATAGATAGATGGATAGATAGATAGATAGATAGACAGATAGATAGATGTAAATGAAAAGGACAAATGAATTACCCATAAGAACCTACAAGAAATTACATACAGCATCACATGTATTGTAAATTAACCTTTATTTTTCTTTTTTTAAATGGGCAATTTCTAGATAGTACTCTCTCTCTCTCTCTCTCTCTCTCTCTCTCTCTCTCTCTCTCTCTCTCTCTCTCTCTCTCTCTCTCGAATTTGAGAAATAGGCCTAAAAGGAGCAATATGTGACCATACGTCTATATAGAATAAACATTAACTTTACCCTTGAGGTAGAAGACTCGATATTTCTCCCCCTTACCGACGGGCATATTTTAATTTTTTTTTGTTTATCTCTTGGTTAAACCGAATTCCATTGGGAGGCCCCTCAAATTCTATGATAAATTAGGTGTCTTTCACTTCACTTTGATACAAGAGATCAAAGGTATTCAATTTAGAGATTAGAAAGACACACACATGCATATGTATATACAGTATATATATTATGTATATATGTATTTGTACATAAATATATACGGTATATATATATATATATATATATATATATATATATATATGTATATATATGTATGTGTGTATATATGTACATATATACAGTATATATATACATACATATATATATATATATATATATATATATATATATATATATATATATATATATATACACATACACAGGGTGTTTCGAAATTAGAGCACCCCCCCTCTACAGCATAAACTAAAATTGATATGGACAAAAACAAAAGTAATTCAGAACAGGTATTTATGTAAGTTTCTCTCTGGGTATTTAATATTTTGTGTGGCCTCCATCTGCCTGTACCACAGCCTGCATTCTTGAGGGGTATGATTTCAGCAAATCGCAAAAAAGCTGAGACTCAAACTCCATTTCCCTGAGCACTGTGGTCACCTCTCTTTGCAGGTCACAAAGGCTTGGTATACCATCATAGTTCACTGTGCGCTCTTCAAGACGATCCTTTAAGATACTACCAATGTTTTCACACACATTAAGGTCAGGGGAGCTACCGGGAAATTTACTTGGCGAGAAGAAATCGATACTACTGTTTCGAAGCAGCTCCTGTGTCTGAAGAGCCTTGAAACATGGTGCCTTATCATGCAAAAATGTGACTTCTTCAACAGACAACACATTTTCAGGATCTTTGAGGAAAGGAAATACTCCACCAGTAAGCAGTTTCTCTGAAGTATTCACCATTCCATGACTGTCCTTTTTCTTTGATGATCCACATTAACCATTTGGCTGTGAAACAGAGAAAAATTCCCAAACATTCTGGGAATTTCACAACTTGGCGATAGCACACGTCATCACTGATATCATCCAACTTTGCAGCCCAAATGATGTCATTTTTATGATTTGGCTTCCTGACTGCGTAAAAGAAGAATTCATCTGATGCGGCAACATGGAGAAAGTCAGCTTCATCCCAATCAGTAAGAAATGAACCACAAAACCATGCATGGTCTTCTCTCTGTTGCTGAGTTATGTTGGGCTTGCTGATAACATGAAATGGCTTGATACCAGATTTTTTCAACTCACGATATACAGCACTATAACTTCTCTTCTTTCCCTTTTTGTTTCTAGTTCAAGCACCAATTTACGTAAAGACTTTCTTGGTCTACCCACTGCCTCAGCTATGATGTCTTTTGACTCCTGAGAAAGGACTTCAGGCCTTCCAAGATTCTCACTCTTTTTGCGATGACAGTCATATGGATTTTTGTTCCAGTTTCTTTTAACAAAGGATTCATCTCTTTTAATGTATTAAGCTATCCAGGAACGTGAAATGAAGCATGCGCCAGTGTCCCTGGCCTCTCTGAAGGTTATAGCCCGGATTCAGTCAATCCATCTGATTTCCTCCGAGTCATTAGCCATGGCTGTATCTAACTCCGTCACTCAGTCTGAAAATACAAGAAATGTAAAATGAAAAATAGCTTAATAGAAACTTAAAATAATGTACTTGGAGATAGGCTCTAGCAGAAAACTTCATAACTTTCCATTTGTTCTGTGGAAGGGGGGGGGCTCTAATTTCGAAACACCTGGTATATATAAAGGTGGCGGCTCCATTTCAGCAATTATGGGATGAGGTTCCTAGTCTCATTCCCTTTTATACCTTAGATGTGAGATTATGTGAACAGGTGCACAAAAAATTTTTCGTTTTGTTTTGTCGGAAAATGGGAACAAAGTCGTTTCCGCCGTGGGACCAAACTCTGGACTCTTCCTTGTGGGGCAAGATCTTTAGCGACTGAGCTATATATATATATATATATATATATATATATATATATATATATATATATATATATATATATATATATATATATATATATATATATATATATATATATATATATATATATATATATATATACACACATACACAGACACACGCACACACACACACGAGTATATTAGAATACTGGAAATCTTCTTACAAACGAAGATATTCAATTTCCCATTTGCACATTTCATTTTCCCATGTGGAATACAATTGAATATTATATATATATATATATATATATATATATATATATATATATATATATATATATATATATATATATATATATACATACATAACATACATACATACATATATACATACACAGTTTTGATTACCATTTAATCCTTCGCACGATCATATGCCCCTATTATTCATTTTTTACAATCACCCATCTACATCCATAAGGAACAACCACTTTACACCTTTCTTGACGAAAAACATCGAAACGTACTTTAAAAAAAAAAAAAAGAGGATGGGAAAAGAAAACACAACCTCCCCCCTCAAAAAAGAAAAGAAAATAAAAAATTCTCGCAAGATATACACCATCGACCGAGGCGAATGTCAACATCATAAATAAATGTAAGACAGCGCTGGCTGGCGAGGCCTAACATTTTATCTCGGAATAATAATGATCTACGAAGTGTGGAAACAATGTGTGTGTGTGGAAGTGTGAGGGAGAGAGATTAAGCCATGAACGTTATTTGGCGTTATTTAGCGTTATATATTCCTTCATCCTTATTTTAGGAGTGAAGGGAATTTATATGTATATAAAATCGAATGTGTTGCGATGGAAATTATATTGTGAAAATAAGGCATTGAGGCTTCTGTTAAGAAGTGAGTCGGGAAAGGATCTTAGTATCTTTCCCCTGGGTACTTTATGTATTATCTTATTTTGGTTTTATGTTTATCTATCTATCTATTTATCGATCTATCAATCTGTGTATCTATGGTATTATGTTTATCCATCTACCTATATATCTATCAATCTATATAATATATATATATATATATATATATATATATATATATATATATATATATATATATATATATAAGCAAATCCCACAAACAAAAGTCATGTGTATCGACTGTGAGTTTTTAAGCATATATATGTATATATTCAAATTACTCGTGATTGAAGCCTAATACGAGTAATATGTATATATATATATATATATATATATATATATATATATATATATATATATATATATATATATATATATATATATATAGTGGTATTATGATGCATATATATAATTTAATTTCCTATCCTATCTCATTAACACGGAGACAGATTACCGTTTGCTGTTAACTTCTAGCCTATCTTCGAGATCAGGAAGTATTTTTAATTATTCAAGTCTGTTCACTGCATACTGAGCAAAGAATCTTCTCAGACACAGCTACTTCCTAAAATTTCGTGTTTAGTTAGCAGGATCATGACAGTATCTGTTATGGGGAAGACACGGAAATCCCTTACATAATTCCCTACATGCATAAATAATTGAAGTTATTGAAGCTTAGCTCAATGTTCTTGAATTGAATTGAATTGAATATTTTGAATACAGAATTTAGGCCAAAGGCCAAGCACTGGGACCTATGAGGTCAGTTGACAGTAAAAGGTTTGGAAGGTGTAACAGGAAGAAACCTAGCAGTTGCTCTTTGAATGAATTGTTAGAAGAGGGTGGAAAGTAAGATGCGAGACAGAGAATATGAAAGGAGGTGCAGTAAAAGGAACGAAAGGGGTTGCAGCTAGGGCCGAAGGCGCTCTGCAAAGAACCTTAAGTAATGCCTACAGTGCACCGCATGAGGTGCACCGACGGCAGTAACCCCCCCCCCCCCTACGGTGGTAAATGTTCTTTGACGGAAATATTTTCCGGAGATGTTTAGTTTTCGTGGGTTTTAAGAACAATTTCAGGATAGCGACGGTAACTGAATCGTGGGAGTGAAAAAAAAAAAATTTGTAGAAGCGTTCCTTGGATTTCAGAAATATTTATTATTACATTTTTCTTAGTGCTTTTTATAGTAGTCAGTTATAGAAGTTAATTATTAGTATCCTTTAAGCTAAAAAAAAAAAGAAAGAATTAGGAATAATTCACCGCAGTTCTGAGATCATTATTTATACTTGCAATGCAAACTTTTTTGTCACGCTTTTTGTAGCCACTTGGTATGGATATTATTATTATTATTATTATTATTATTATTATTATTATTATTATTATTATTATTATTATTATTATCGGAGAGGATGGCTGTATTTTGCGAATTTATCTTATACAGGATCTTTTCTATTTTCCTTATAAGATAAATTCGCAAAATACAGTCATCCTTTTCAATAAGACCTGCCTGAAAGAGGGTCTACTCCCCTCACATTATTATTATTATTATTATCATTATTATTATTATTATTATTATTATTATTATTATTATTATTATTGAGAAGATATGCAGAGTAAGACCCGAGGGTCACATGCAATTTTACCAAATAAACTTTAAGCTTCGGGAACCTCTCACAAAATCAGCAAAGCTGAAGTGTTAAATAACTCTTCATTATACGAAGACTTACTCTACTTCGGACCACTGAAAAAAAAAAAATAAAAAAAAAAGACACCCAGACACGATATGACAGACGAATTAAAGGAGCCGGTTTTGTACCAAAACACAGGCAGACCCAGCATTGAGTGGGAAGAACGAAACAGAGAGTATGAGACTCGAGGGAGAAAAAAATGACGAGGAAAAATGCTTGGGAGTGTCTGCTGCCTAATGTCAGTAAGCAAACACACCGAACGTTTACCCACAAGGAACTTGTTAGAGGCCGAACACTCGACTCGAAAGCTTTGTAATTATAACCTTTTTCTCTCGGCAAATTACCTCGGCGGAATAAAACTTGCGGGATGGGGGCCGGGGGAGGGAATGCGTTAAGTATCCACCTCGTACAGGAGGTCATTTACACATTTATACGCGTCCATGCAGCGCATTTATTCATGAATGCGTGTGTGCACGTGTAGCAATTTTGTTTCATTTTTTAATGCTTTTCCGTGGTGTCTAATTGCATACGTTTGTATAAGAGCTTTCGAAGATGAGTCACGTGTCACCATCGCTGTCTCCTTTTTTTTTTTCGTGGGGCATCGTCCTCTTTTGTAAATGGGTGATGGTCGTGCACACTTAGTGAGAAAGGAGTTGGGGGGAGGGGTGGTAATTAAGACAGTGACATTCAAGCGATGTTTTGGACACCTCGTTAAAGTAGGTATTGATCTTACTTATGATTTTGCAAATGTTAATTGTTTTCTGAAAAAAATCAGAAGAATGGGAGGTAATAGCCACTTTTGAAAACTATTTTTTTTCCCGCCATCATTATCAGTAATTTAGATTCTTAATTTAGGCAACTCCATTGTTGTAAGTCGAGAATAACTAAAGATATTCACTAGGAAATGTTGAATTAGACAACGCACCGGAGCGTTAAAGAACCAGTGCAATTTCAGTATACCCTTATATAGATATTCATGGTACAATTAGGCTTAAGTTTTTGGTTAGATCAGGTTGCGTAGCTGTAGGTCAACTTCCGGTCATCATTTTCTTTCGGAGTATAACATATTAAAATTCTTCTGTATTAATATGATGATAATATCTGTCGAATTAACATACATAGTTGAAGTACTACCAGGAAGATATTCTGTAGGAAATTTCCGAGGGATTTACAGAATTTGAAGGTTATGAGTTTTAGTTTTCTGTAAAAGAAAACTATTGTGCCGGCTTTGTCTGTCCGCCCACCCTTTTTTCTGTCCGCCCTCAGATCTTAAAAACTGCTGAGGCTAGAAGGCTGCAAATTGGTGTGTTGATCATCCACCCTCCAGTCATCAAACATACCAAATTGCAGCCCTTGAGCCTCAGTAGTTTTTATTTTATTTAAGGTTAAAGTTAGCCATAATCGTGCATCTGGCAACGATATAGGACAGGCCGCCACCGGGCCTGTTTAAAGTTTCAAGGGCCGCGGTTCATACAGTATTATACCGAGACCACCGAAAGATAGATCTATATTGACTATTCGCTGTACAGAAAACTCGATTGCGCCCAAGAAACTTCGGCGCATTTTTTACTTGTTTACTCTGGCACTAAAGAAGGAGGTGCTTGTGTTATAGATTAATTTTTATATGAGAAAGGAAGAAGCGGAAGAAATCGGAAAAGGAAGAGGAAAGAAATAGGAAAGCTTATTGACAAGAAATTGCAAGCCCTCTGAAAACAATGATTAAATTCTGTAGGTTTTTATGGGGACCATTTTCATAATTTGTGACACAATTGCAATAAGAGACAAGTTTCATCGTTATTTAAAGAGGTGTCGTACGATTAACAAATGCAATCCAGTCGAGCATAAATTATTGCCATTCCTGAACTACGTCCGATTATTCCTTTTTTTTCTTGCTTCTACCAAGTGAGGAAAAGATGTGAACGGTTACAGAGAGAGAGAGAGAGAGAAAGAGAGAGAGAGAGGGGGGAGACTAAAGTGACGCATAATAAAGGAATAAAAGCTAATTTGAGAGAGAGAGAGAGATTCGTTGGTTTGAAAATGTCTGCTCCGGTTGAATCCCTGTTTCTTTTAAATTACCTTTCTCTGTAAAGAAAAAAATCCTTTAATAACCCACATTCACTCTTTAGTAATAATTAAGCTTTCATTCCATGAGTACATAAAAAAAACTCATGCAAGATTATATTTTCATAAATACTCAAAATAAAATGTAAAAAAATCATGCAAATAATACTCCCTTCACAAAGCCATTTGTTACTTTTCGCCGGAACAACTTTCTTCAAATGAATTGACTCTCCAAGCCTTCCCTACTCCCCACTCTCTTCCCCCCCCCCGTTTTTTTTTTTACTGCGCCATTTATAAATTTGAAATAAGCTCCGATGTAATTTCGCCTTTCGGTGGAGATTTCTTACACATTGTCTTTTCAGTGTTTCGCTCAGTGTAATCATTTTTCTTTTCACTGATGTGAACGTTCGTTTAATATTAGATTTTCAAAGTTTGAGCGTATTATTTTATTATGACTGTTGCTAATAATTATCATGTTATATTTTCTGTGACGAACAAAACAGTTCATCTGAAAAGTCTTCTTATCATTCTTTTCTTTCTTTCTTTCTTTCTTTCTTTCTTCGTCTTCACCTCCTCCTGCTCCTGCTCCTCCTCCTTCTTCTTCTTCTTCTTCTTCTTCTTCTTCTTCTTCTTCTTCTTCTTCTTCTTCTTCTTCTTATTATTATTATTATTATTGAATATAAAATGCGATGAGCAGCTTCGTAACATACAAAGGAATTAATTTTCCATAACTGGACAGCTCTTACGTCCTCTAAAAAATCGCATTTATCAATATATAGTTATTATAATTCTTGCCTATTATCCGGTTAAGTTAAGTATACCGTAGTTTAACCAGACCACTGAGCTGATTAACAGCTCTCCTAGGGCTGGCCCGAAGGATTAGACTTATTTTACGTGGCCAAGAACCAATTGGATACCTAGCAGCGGGACCTACAGCTTATTGTGGAATCCGAACCACATTATACCGAGAAATTAATTTCTATCACCAGAAACAAATTCCTCTAATTCTTCATTGGCCGGCCGGAGAATCGAACGCGGGCCTAGGAGAGTGCTAGCCGAATACGATATCGACACATCCAATGAAGAACTCATTATCCGGTTAAAATGCGTAATTGGAATTATATGAATGACTGACGTTTTTACTACAATTTTCATCATCAGCGAAATTTCTCCATTTATATTGTCTTATTTACAACAATGATGTTTAGTTCAGTTCAGAATTAACACAAATTCACTTTCTGGATGTTAATATGAAAAATAATTACCACTGCCTCCTGTACCCTTAATATCTTATATTTTAAAGTTTATGATCGAAAATGTTGTATGAGAGTTTAAGTATATCTCAAAAAACTTTCAGCCATCATAAAGAGGAGTTTAACAGTTTCGAAAATGCGGAAAAAAAAAATATTGGATGGACGTTGGTGTTAGGAAACGGAACTCGTATTTCACTCAGGAAAATTTTAAGTCCAGTGCCCGATGAAGCCTTTTTTGTAATATAGAAACAAACGTTTAAAACAAATGGTCCTTGGAGGTTTCCAGTAATATCCTCTGGGTGTTCTATTTTCAATCTTGTTCAGAAAATGAACTGACTTGGGTCAAAAGCGTTGGCATTTTGGCTGTCAATAGGGAGCTCGATGCGACAATATTTCTCTCTCTCTCTCTCTCTCTCTCTCTCTCTCTCTCTCTCTTTTGGAGATTAAAATATTCCACAACTGCAGTACGTAAACTATTCCACATTTTAGTGGTAGCCAAGATGAAACACTCTCTCTCTCTCTCTCTCTCTCTCTCTCTCTCTCTCTCTCTCTCTCTCTCTCTCTCTCCCGAGATCAGAAGGTTCCACAGTTGCACTAGGAGCCAAGATAAAACTCTCTCTCTCTCTCTCTCTCTCTCTCTCTCTCTCTCTCTCTCTCTCTCTCTCTCTCTCTCTCTCTCTCTCTCTCTCTCTCTCTCTCTCTCTCCCTGAGTTTTGAAGGTTCCACAGCTGTACTAGGCAAACTATTCCACATTTTAATGGTAGCCAAGATAAAACTCTCTCTCTCTCTCTCTCTCTCTCTCTCTCTCTCTCTCTCTCTCTCTCTCTCTCTCTCTCCGCCTGATGCAACTTGTGTCATTAGGTTCTTTGTGCGAGCATCCGCTGTAATTCGTAAGTCTTAAGCAAGTGAATCTATCTCTTGTCAAATGGCGAAGCCGAGGCCGCCACCGACTCCGGCAGAAAGCCGAAGCAACTTTCATTTATTCGGGAGGAGATTTTCTCCCTCCTCCCCCTCCCTCCCTCCCTCCTCCCTCCCTCCCTCCCTCCCTTCTTCGCGTGTCGTGGAAACGAGCTGGGAACTGGCTGGCTCAAACTTGCGAAGATAAATCATAAATCTTTTTCTTAACCAAAGTTCTTGTTGATTTCACCAATCAAGAGTTTTCTTGGTCCGCCATATATCAGGGGAAATTCTCACGCCATCTAAACGTAACCTGTCGAGAAATATACGTCCGGGGAGGAGAGAGAGAGAGAGAGAGAGAGAGAGAGAGAGAGAGAGAGAGAGAGAGAGAGAGAGAGAGAGAGAGAGAGAGCTGAGGCAGAAAAGGGTGGAAGGGGGCGGTGGGGGATTACCCGAAAACTTTTCTTTTCTGTTTTTGTTTCCTGCCACCAATGTTGATTACTTTTATCTATCAGAATTCCGGCAAAGAGCGCAACTGCTCAAATACCAGCATCAGTCTTGCCTTTCTTTGTGCCCGCGCGCGCGAGCGCGTGTGCGAGTGTTCGGCCGTTTGGAATTGTTTTTTTTTTTTTTTTTTTTTTTTTTTTTTTTTTTAAGGATGTACTCGTTGCTTTGTTCCGTTGGCGACATTTTTTTTGTGTACATTTTTACTTTTTTTAGCGGTGAACAATTTTTTGGGGGGTTTAAAATCCGGTAGAAGGTGATGAAGACAGGAATGTTTCTGTATTGGATTCGCTTTGTTATTTTTATTTTGTTTTGTTTTGTTTTGGTTTTGTTTTGTCTTCATTAGCGTTTCAGAACTTCAGTGTTCCTGCGTTTTATTTGTTATATTTACGAAAATGCGTGCAAGAAGCAGAGTACAGTACTTCTGACAATGGTCGTTTTTCAAAGAGACCGCACAACTTTTTTTATAAATTCCATTTAAAACTAGCTCTTCAGTCTCAACAACCTTTTCATGTCTTATTAAAGCATGAATTTATAAAAAAGGCTTTACTTACAAAAACAGCTTTCGCCAGCTTAAATAAATTACTTTTCATTGAAAAAGTTATTCTTTTAACTGAGAAATCTGAGTTCTGGATTAACAAATCTTCAGACATCTGAAGCCGTTCACAGCACTTCAGTCAGGAGTGACTAGTTTTCGATTAAAGAAAAAAGTTATAAAATTTACAGTCAATAAAAGATTTATTCAGTCGAAAAGGACGAAATTTTTTATGAACAATAATTTTCTCAGTTTGAAAAATTAGGCCTCCTGTTGATAAAAAAGCATGCATCCTTTTGATAAATTGGGCTTCCTTATAAATAAATAAAGGTTTTCTGCGGGAAAAGTAGGCTTCCTGTTGATAAATTAGGCTTCCGGTTGAAATAAAGCAGGCACCCTGTTGATAAATTAGTCTTTCTTTTGAAAAATTAGGCTTCCTGTTGAAAAAAGCTGGCATCCTGTTGATAAATTTGGCTTCGTTTGGAAAAATTAGGCTTCCGTTGATGAAGGCAGGCATCCTGTTGATAAATTAGTCTTTCTTTGGAAAAATTAGGCTTTCTGTTGAATAAAGCAGGCACCCTGTTGATAAATTGGGCTTCCTTTTGAAAAACGTCAGATTTTTCTGTGGAAAAATTAGGATTCCTGTTGAAAAAACGAGGAGTCTGATGAAAAAATAGATTTTCTGTTGAGTTGACCTTCATGTTAAAAAATGTTCTTCCTATTAAAATACTACTTTCTCCAGTAGATATGAAAAGTTTCGTCATATGAAAACATCACATTTCAAGTTTTGGCTATAAGAAATGATCAGCTATCACTTTGGTAGGAAAGTATGTAGGTAATAAATAATCATTTTATCAGTTAGGAAACAAAATGTTATCCAGCTATGAGAGACAGTTTTTCCGGATGAGTGACATACAGGTAGGTGTCCCAGTTTGAAGAAGCCAGGGAAATATTTCGTCTTGAGTGACATAAGCATATCGGTATCAAAAAATAAAATAATAAATGCCACCCTAAGGTCTGGTTTTATTTCAAACGATCCATTTCGCCTGTAAAGGGAACCAGGTTACACACACACACACACACACACACACACACACACACACACACACACACACACACATAAAGAAGATCAGTCTCATCTTTAAAAAATAAAAGGATCACTTTCCAGATTTAAAAAAAAAGATCAGTTCCTAGTTTAGTTTTTTTTTAACGAGCAACCTTTCAGAACAACTTCTCAGTGAAAAAATGATAAGCTTCGAAGTTTGATAGTGGCCAGCTTCTAGAAAGGTCAGCGTATCGTTTAGAGAAGAATGACCTTCCCATGATAAAGGTCGTTTTTTGGGGGGGAAAGAAAAATTAGATACATTTGTGGCGAAGGAATGCGAGATACCTCTAATATCTCGACCTGGAATGTACGGTGTATTATTCATAGCATGGGGTCTGATTAGCCAAAGGAAAGAATGTAAGAAAAGTCTTAATAACATGCTTTTGTAAGAGTCTCTCTCTCTCTCTCTCTCTCTCTCTCTCTCTCTCTCTCTCTCTCTCTCTCTCTCTCTCTCTCATGCTATTGTACTCTTTGTTGTTGATGAAAATATTAGTAGTATCATAAAAAAATGTGAGCATATTACCAAAGTTGTTTTTAAGGAAAACTTAAATTCATGATTTATTCATTGATATTGTCTTATATTATCGGGCTTAAGCAACGACATGGATCACAATTCAAATAAGAAAAGGTTCATCACTACCAGTTTCAGCATTAGAATTCCTGAATTTAATATTGTGATTCTTGCAGTCATCGATGTTAACGGGAACCCCTTGCCCGGTTTTATTCCCGTTCATTCAAATATACAAACGCATTTTTCTAATCATGTTACATTGAGCAATTTATCTATGGACTGAAAAACTCCAAAATTGCAAAGTAAAGATTTTACAGATATATAAGTACCCAGAACCTGACCAGCGTCCCCAATGACGAAGTAAAACTATAGAAGTCCCCTCACAAGGCGGCCAGACCAACCCTACCACGAGGAGGAGGAGGAGGAGGAGAGCTGATTGCAAAGACCAAATCTGAATTGCAAAGTTTATAATCAGATCAGATCTTTTGAGAAGAGCCAACGGGGGGACGTTCCCCCTTCCTGTAAGAGTAATGAAATTGTCGATCCTTAAAAAGACCGAAGAAATTGGGTTACAACAAGGTCATTCCTTCCTTCCGGAGCCGGGTACAGTAATGCCCCGCCTCGGCCTAATGACTCGTAAATTGCTTTATGGCCCAGTTAGGTGCAGCTAGGAGGGTTATTGTTGATGCCACTGTGCATATTGACGCTCTCCAACAATTTATGGCCGGACTTCAGGCAGTTTTGAACGAAATACCTTATATAAAGTGACTCGTTCAGGAATTAGGCGAAGAAGAATAGGAATATAAAACAGAGAGAGAGAGAGAGAGAGGGAGAGAATATTTTCCTGAAATGTGAAATCTCTAATAAGAAAGAGAGAGAGAGAGAAGAGAGGTTGCTGTAATGTGAAATCTCTAATAATAAGAGAGAGAGAATTTTCCTGAAGTGTGAAATCTCTAATATGAAAGAGAGAGAGAGAGAAGAGAGATTTCTGTAATGTGAAATCTCTGATAATAAGAGAGAGAGAGAGAGAGAGAGATTCCTAATATGCGAAACCTCTAGTGAGAAAGAGAGAGAGAAGAGAATTTCTGTGATGTGAAAAGTCTAAAAAGAGAGAGAGAAAGGAGAGAGAAATTACTGTAATGTGAAACGTTTAATAAGATAGAGAGAGAGAAGTAATTTATTCCTGAAGTTTACTAAGCCCATTCCCAAATTTGAGAAAAATGGAGACCGTAAATAAATAGGTATTATTCCCGTCAGAAGTTGGTTTTACTTCGAATATGAGATTAATGAAGAAACTGAAAGTTAATTTCAGTGTAATGTTTATTTATTTATTTATTTATTTATTTATTTATTTATTTATTTATTTATATTTATTTAGTAGTTTATTGTAGAATATAGGCATTAATATTACGGTATCACAGTAGTGACCACCAAACAAATTTTCACTTGAATAAATTAGAAATTTATTTCCATGCAAAAAAAGGCTCTGATATCTTGAGAAATCAACTGAAATAGAATAATACAGCCATAGAGGTCCCAAACACGTGTGAAAATATTTTGAATAACTGTTAAATAGCAAAACGAATGAAAACGTCTTCGTCCCTCACTATATATATATATATATATATATATATATATATATATATATATATATATATATATATATATATATATACAGTATATATATGTATATATATGTATATATATATATATATATATATATATATATATATATATATATATATATATATATATGTCTGTCACAAGTGCTTGCCTACAAAACAAATGAACAAATATATACAATCGTGAACATCATTTAACCAATAAGCAAAAAAAAAAAAAAAAAAAAAAAATAGCAAATTCTTTTACTCTAACAACGGGAATTGAGTTTGCTGTAAGGGAAAGAAATTGTTCCCAGGAACAATAAATACTCCTGTACGTATCATGAGAGTTCGTACTGCATTTAGGTCGATGGCCAGGCAGGCATTCTGCATTTTCTAGGACTGTACAGTAGAATTCTAAATGACAGTTATTGTTCATCATATCTTATATTTTCCCTTGATCTGTTGTACATGAATGTAAGGCAAAGTCGTTTCTTATATATGCAACAGCCTTATGCATACGAGTGTGTCTATGTATTGTTGCTTCAGCCATTGTCAATATTATTCTTTTCCCGAGGTATGATATGCATGCATAGCACGATACTAAGGAAAGATGCTTTCATGCATAGGCTTCGCATATGCATAAATATGGCGTACGTTAACACCAGCCCATAAAAATAATGAAAGAATTAACTGGAGAGAGAAAAACCCAGAACAGAAAATTTAGTGAAAAATAAACCAAGGAAATGAGATAAGAACTGGGGAAAAGAGAACAAAATAAATAAACAAATAAAAGCCCTGGTGGAAAAAAATAAGGAACTAAAAGAAGAAGGCGAAATTATGTCTATGGGCTTGTTGGGGGCTGAGCAGCAGAGTTTAGAGGGGAAGAGAGACCATAGAGGGAAGAAAAAGAAATTAGATTGGCCCGTGTTATGGGGAAGAGGACCATTCGAAGAGACGATTGGGGGATGAATGGTAGATAAGAGGCTGGGACGATATGGGGTGGGCGGGTGAGGGGAAGAGAGAGAGTGAGAGACAGGAGGAACGGTTGATGGACTTATGAAACGGTCGTTTTGACGGACAGACGAGAAGGCCCAAATTTATATATAGGCGGTTGGAGAGAGTTTGTGCAGAACATCCACCTGGAGGTTGGGAGTTTATGTGATGGAAGGAGATATAGTTGGTGCGTATATATATATGTATATATATATATATATATATATATATATATATATATATATATATATATATATATATATATATATATATATATATATATATATATATATATATATATATATATATATATATATATATATATATATATATATATATATATATATATATATATATATATATATATATATATATAGAAAGATTAGCTAATTGATATGTGACTTTTAACTAATTTATCTTTCAGTCTCATATCATTCATAAGCCTGAAATAAAATAAATATTTGTTGTTATGGTTGTTTAATAAACTCGGTCTTCTATATATAAAAAAAAGTAATGCAGGTTAACATTTACAGTATACAAAGAAGCTCTCCATTAAGATACTGAGTCGATATTCACACCCTGTCTAGAATAATAATAGTATCTAAATTTGGCTTACAAGAGCAGGAACTCCGTAACGGACCGGAATATTCATTACTTAATACTTGAAGTGAAACCTTAAATTTAACCCGAAGACTAAACAGGTGGAATTAATTATGTCATGCTTATCCAAATCCTTCAGCTTTATGTTCCTGTATATAAACTTTAAGAACTTATCTTTTCACTTTTTAGTTTCAGGAATTAAATAGGAGTTATATAATTGCGTTGATAATTTTGAAGAACTTACCTTTTTACTCTTTAGTTTCAGGAATTAAATAAGAGTTATATACTTGCGTTGATAATTTTGAAGAATTTACCTTTTTACTGTTTAGTTTCGGGAATTAAATAGGAGTTATAGATTTGCGTTGATAATTTTGAAGAACTCATCTTTTTGCTGTTTAGTTTTGGGAATTAAATAGGAGTTTACTATATTTGCGTTGATAATTTTGAAGAACTTACCTTTTTACTCTTTAGTTTCAGGGGTTAAATAGGAGTTATAGACTTGCGTTGATAATTTTTAAGAACTTATCTTTTTAGTATTTAGTTTCAGGAATTAAATATGAGTTATACTATATTTGCGTTGATAACTTTTAAGTACTTATCTTTTTACTGTTTACTCTCAAGAATTAAATAGGAGTTATACACTTGCGTTGATAATTTTGAAGAATTTCCCTTTTTACTGTTTAGTTTTGGGAATTAAATAGGAGTTATAGATTTGCACTGATAATTTTGAAGAACTTATGTTTTTACTGTGTTAGAATCAAGAATTAAATAGGAGTTATAGACTTGCATTGATCATTTTTAAGAACTTATCTTTTAACTCTTTAGTTTCAGGAAGTGAATAGGAGTTATAGACTTGCATTGATCATTTTTAAGAACTTATCTTTTAACTCTTTAGTTTCAGGAATTGAATAGGAGTTATAGACTTTACAACGCCATGTTAAGGTCGTGAAAATTGATTATAGGAATACGCTACCTAACGTTCTATATGTTACTTTTGTATTCGTAAAGAAACCAGGTGAGTCAGTCAGTGTAGAAATGGCTATGGTAGACTTAGCAGATGATATCCTACAAAGCAGGCGATATTAGAGGATAATCACGCCCACAAAAGCAGATAGGTAAATAATTAGTAAATAAATAAATAAAATAAATAAATAAAGATAGAAATAAGTAAATGAATAAGATAAATAAATAAAAAATATGATAATTAAATAAAAATATAAAGATATAAATAAATAAACAAATAAATAAGTAAATAAAGATGTAAAAAATAAAAAAAACAAATAAAGGAAATGTAAATAAATGAATAAATAATTAAAAAAGAATTAAATAGGTAAATATATAAATGAATTAAACAGATAAAAAAATAAATAGCAAATAAGCAAACAGACGCGTGAAATAATAAGTAAATGAATAAAGTAATAGGTAAATAAATAAATTAAAATAATTAATTAATAAAGAAATAAATAAATAAAAAATAAACAAACAAACAGATAAAAAAATAAAATCACAGGCAATCAGAACCGGACTGGAAATAAAAAGAGACAATTAGCTACACGTTCATTACTGCCGGAGAGTTGCTGTTGCAATATCGCCGCCGCCGCCGCCGCTTGCATGTAAACTATCAATGGAAATGGACCCTCATTCACAGAATCGCCGAACAAAAAGTTGCAAGATGCCTTTGCAGCTAATGCATGCCATTTGTATAATCTCCCTATTTATGGAAATGAACCGTAATGTAATATGGGTCAATCACTTGTGTTTGGATCTGCTGAGCCGAGAGCAGCGGCATTCTGGTTTGCCTACTATATTCACGTGCGTACGCATTGGAGAATACGCGCGCACGTACGCGCACACGCACACATACATATGTATTATATATATGTATACACACACACACACACACACACATATATATATATATATATATATATATATATATATATATATATATATATATATATATATATATATATATATATATATATATATATATATATATATATATATATATATATATATATATATATATATATTAAGTTCCTTTTAGCCACACTAACCACTTACCTTTATAAATGATCAAGAAATTTGATAATTATGTATAAATGCTTCTCATATATTTAATTTTTGTTGTGAGTACAGACCTTATCCTCTGTTCCTTTCTATTATTTTACTAGATGCATTATTTCACTGCATTTAGAATTTCAGGGAGATGTCACAGATCTCAAAACCATTAAAGTTTGCAACATCCGGAAAATAAAATCACTAGATTTCATCAAAGCTTCGTCATATCTTCAGACCTCTTTCCAGAATCATGACTTGAAATTTTGTCAGATCTTCCCTTTGTCATTTGTCTTAGTAACTGTGAGGGAAGATGCTTATATCTAACCGCAGAAAAGTTAAAGAAAGGAACAGCTGATTTCGCAGCGAAATGTCAAGAAAATGGAGGATTACGAACAGTGCAATACAAGTCAACTTTATTTTTTTTACGATTAAATATCACATGGCAAGGCGAATCAATGAAAAATTCGTTCATTTTTCTGTGGGCTGGGTATTTTTGTAAAACATGCATATAATAATTCTGTTTACTCAGGCACGATAATATACTTTCGTCGAAGCAACATTACTATTATTATTATGATACGGATTTCATTCAATCACTAACTGGAAAGTGGACGAACGCTCCTGACCTCGAATGACCAGACAAGGGGGGTATAACCTCCTTTCCTAAATGGCATCATGATTTTTTTTTCATTCCTGGCAATATATCATTTGCCCGAATGTTAGCTGATGAGTTGTATGTGCCATCCATTGAGTTCCTCGCTTCGAAATCCTTGCAATTGACTCAAACCACTCATCGGACCCCAGGCTTACAATACGGGGACATGTCCCATCCATGCGGTCCAGCGCCGGAAAATTATATATATACCCTCGTCTCATATTGATTTCGTCCGAGCTCGTCGCTTCTATTACGTGAACAGCATGTCAGGGCAAAAGTCTCATCGACTTAATTATAGAGAAGCGAAAATAACCCCCCTTCCCTCCCCCCACTTCTCCCCATGGGTGACTCGCAAATCAATATTCAAATCCCATGTTCTCCCTCTTCCTATCTCCCACCACCCCTCCCTTTTTTTTTTTTTAACTTTGAAAATGAAACGTCAGATGATTCTTCATTTATAAAATTATAAGTTTTCCATTTGATTCCTGCATGTCAGATTTTTATTACATCCTTTCTGATTATTTCTTTTGTTTCTTTTATTTTACTCCTATTTTACTCCTTGCTTTTCTGTCTGTAATTTTATAATTTGTCCTACTCTTATTATTATGTTTCTTCGCCTTTGCATCTGGTCCCACTTCTACTTGACTCCCTAATTACAGAGGCAAAAAAATCATAACAATATTTTTAAGCCAATGTTTGCATTTTGAACTTTCCACTTTTAAGAAAAACGGACCGTATTTTAGACACCGTAGAGATTTAGATTCTATTTCTCTTTAATTTTTTTATCCTTGCTATTTTTCCTTTGCTTTATTATTGTCTTACTTCTTTCTTTTACCTTAATTATACCGTACATATCCTTTAATCTAATATCCATGGAGAGTTTGGCTTCATGGAATAACGCTCTTGCAAATGACTCATTATAATTTTTCATAGATATGTAAAAATTGTTTCATTTTATATAACCGAGTTCTTGAAACTGAAATGGTTTTGGAGTTATTGACTTTTATGAGAGAGAGAGAGAGAGAGAGAGAGAGAGAGAGAGAGAGAGAGAGAGAGAGAGAGAGAGAGTTTTTGCCTAAAATGCGGGACAAATAATTTGAATATTTTAGGTATATTGGAGACACGAAAAAAAAGATGGATATAATTCATAATGTTCTTGGTAAAATTTTGTATCTTAACATTTGTTTTGATAAGCCAAATGTCTCATCACATTCTCTTGTATAATTAATGCGAGGAAAGCTCCCTAAGAATGGAATTATATTTGCGTAAGCCTCTCACATTCTTAAGCATTCGTAAGGCTAACAACACTTTCTTTTAAAATGTAATTCTAAAAAAAAGAGGAAGGCTTTCATTGTATTGAGTTTTGTGTAGAGAAACACATGACATAGTAAATATTAGATTATCCTATGCTGAAGTTCGTTGTTGCACATAGGAAAACTTAAAGCCATAATTCAGATTTCACGATAGCTGGAAGGCAGCAAGAAGAATTTCGTACAGTAACTGTCAAGATGAAATGTAATATTTGCGACAGATATGGATTGAACCAAAAGAGGAGAATACTTGTAAAGGGTAGAAATAAGTTACTGTAGTAAAATCCGTTTTACATATAAGTCACAGTTGTAAAATCCGTTTGACATGTAAGTCACAGTTGTAAAATCCGCTGTACATATAAGTCACAGTTTTTAAATCCGTTTTACATGTAAGTCACAGATGTAAAATCCGTTTTACATATAAGTCACAGTTTTTAAATCCGTTTTACATACAAGTCACAGATGTAAAATCCGTTTTACATATAAATCACAGTTGTCAAGTCCGTTTTGCATATAAGTCACAGCTGTTAAATTAGTTTTACATGTAAGTTACAGCTGCGAAAACAGTTTTACACAGGGAAGAAACAAACGAAAGAAGTGGAGCGTTACGTTAGAGCTCAAAGATAACAAGAAAGAGGAAATGAAAGATAACAAGAAAGAAGAAAAACAGACAAAGAAAGAGAACGAAGCATTACAGACATAACAGAGGGGAGAAATGCACTCCACAAGCGACGTTCATTTACTCATTTCGGCTTAGCTTTTGAAGGGACAAATTGAACGCCTGCGCTTGCTTGCTGTGGTGTAGTTTGGGTATCGAATGATTTTTTTTTGTCTGTGATGCCGTTACTGTAATAACTGAAACCAAATAACACTTGTAGATGCGTATGAATTTGAAATTTAAAAGGGTGGAGTATCGTATATATACTGTGTGTATATATATATATATATATATATATATATATATATATATATATATATATATATATATATCATAATACATGTACATTATATATATATATATATATATATATATATATATATATACATACATTATATATATATATATATATATATATATATATATATATATATATATATATATAATATATATATATATATATATATATATATATATTTATATACTCATATATATAACATATAATACATAATATATATACACATACATACATATATGTATATTTATATGCATACACTTGTATACACACATGCATAAAGTTACATGATTAGACAGTCGAAAAATAAAGAGTTTAACGCTGCCATTACACATACATACTTTCGGCGAAGGTAAACAATTAAGACTCTGAAAGCGGGTCGGGTAATTGTAGGCACGACTCTCTAAGCACACGACCCCATTATTTGAACAAACCCATAGAAATAAAGATTCACCTCTCACGCCAGAATTACCCAGCAATCATCCCCCTCCCCCACCTTCTAAGTGAAAAAGAAAAAGAAGCCCCAGTGAATACAAATGTAACCATCACGGAACAACCCACAAAACAGGATTGTAGGATTTGTGCTCCGCGGGATCGATAATATCACATGACTCGGTCGGCTCAGCGGGCGTCGGTAATCCCTGGGTAAATGACTGCCATCCGGGTGATTTCCATGACAGGGAAGGAGTGATAACGGCCCGAGTGAAAATGTAGAAAGTCCTGGGAGTGTTATTATGTCCCCCGCTCGCACAAGTGGGTCTCAGGTTTCCCGGAAGAAGAGGAAGAAGGAGGAGAAGAAGAAGAAGTTTCTGACTTTGTTTAATGTGGGAGTGGTTGCAAAGGTATGAGCTTCTTTATTGTTATTTTTTTTCTTGTGCTACAGATAAAATTTCACTTCGGCTTGTAAATGGAACTCGGAATCACCGAAGATTTCAAGTGTATTTTGCTAAGTTACGCGTACTTTGATTTACATATATACATGCATACATGATATCACCCGTGGTACTGTAATGTATGCATACAGACATACGCAAAAATACATATATAATATTTATTACATACAAGTACACATACAAATACATTGCATCGATTTAGATCTTTATCGTTCTCACTGACGATCATATACTGCCTGTCAGGCTACCTTCTCACTTTCTTCAGATTTCAGCGAGCGTACGTTTTTCGTATCTAGTTTTGAAATTGTGACGTCATTTTCCTCATGTATTTTTTTTTATTTAAATATTAGATGTATTTTTTAAAATTTAAATCTTAGGTGTAGCTTGATCAAAGAATGAGCATTTACAGACAATGAAATAATAATAATAATAATAATAATAATAATAATAATAATAATAATAATAATAATAAGTGTGTTGCATGCACGCAAAATGTGTACGATCAATGCAAAAACAAGCATAGTATACCAACCCGAGACAGTCTCCTGACTAACACACATCTGGTAAATAAAGAGGCACTTACCCGAGGAACGTAAAGCTGCGTGTAACTTGCCCGGGTGACTCAAAATTGCTCTGATGGAGGGCAGGGGGTGGGGGGAGGACAGGCAAAACGGCCCATAAATATAACCGCAATTCGTAGAATTAGGACAGCGAGGCTTAACGATGAACGCAACATAGGCTTCTGTGCCGGGTTCGTGGGTGTCAGGTGTCTTGTGGGAAATCTGGGGGTGGTTTAGTGATCGCTGTCTGTCTCTCTGTCTAATGTTTTGGTAGTTTAACTTGAAGTTAGAACAGTAACTGAAATGCCAACAGTAACAACAGCAAGATTAACAATAAATATTGACAAAGAAAACCGAGATGTTCTTGGCGTTATGAATGGAATACTCATGATAACAATTATGAATGAAATGCTTATGATGGTGGTAATTTTGAGTAAAAATAAGGTACTTATGACGGTAATTATGATTGAAATACTTATGACAGTGATTTTGAATTAAATACTTATGACAGTAATAATGACTGAAATACTCATGACAGTAATTATGACATCATTTATTAATGAAATACTTATGATAAATTATGAATGAAATGCGTATGACATTAATTTTTGGTGAAATGCTTATGATAGTAATTATGAATGAAATGCTTGTGACAGTAATTATGAATGAGATAATTATGACAGTAATTTTGCCTGAAATACATCTGGCAGTAATTATGCCTGAAATACCTCTGGCAATGATTATGTCTGAAAATACCTCTGGCAGTAATTATGACTGAAATACTTCTGACAGTAATTATGCCTGAAATACTTATGACAGTAACAATGTTGACGAGTTCTACTTAGAATCCTTTCTTAATCGAATCTTGCTTAGTTAATGGCTCACATCTCCACGAAATTTCATTCGAATCCAATGAAGCTTCTTGGGATTTAATGCAGACAGATTGACAGATAAAAAATATAGACAAACTTCTGTATTGTGTGGCCACGAGAGCTTTAGTTTAATCTGAAGAATTTACAACTGTATTAGGAGTCTTGTTCCTGTGTGTTTTGAAGGCTAATTTTAAGCAAAGACTTTCCTAACCTGAAATTAGCAATGCCATTGCCTATTTTATAGACTGTATATTCACTGACATAAGACGTTAACATTTTTGTGAGATTATTGCACCATGAGGGGTTTAATGTGTTTGTGGAGTATAAATGCACACAGTTGTATCCTTCGTATACTAGCCATAGGAGAAGTAAAATTGGGTATTTCCTATATATATACACGTGTATATATATATATATATATATATATATATATATATATATATATATATATATACATACACAGTACATATACATATATATATGTACACATATATATATATATACAGACATACATACATATACTGCAGATACATAGATATATTCATCCTTCGCTGACGATGAGTTGCGCACTCGCATTCACATACACGCGCACGCGCAGATACGCACAAAGAACAGACGCAAGCATAATACAACCGGAATTTCAACAAAAATATCTATTTCCTCGTGCAAAGGCAAAAAGGTAGACACTAATTGGGGTTACTAAGGGCCA
>NC_089758.1:27759233-27764233 GCF_040412425.1 Macrobrachium rosenbergii
TTGAAGCCGATAAAGAAAAGAAAAAAAAAAAAACAGAAACAAAAACCTGAAGCGTGAAACACTGAGGGAAAGGAAACGAAACGCGGCGTGTGTCATCCCACAAGTAATCCTCTTTTTTTTTGTCGGTAATGTTTCCAGGGCAATAAACATGTCAGCTTTGATGTTTTCTCGCGCAAATCATAGTGGTTAGAAGATGTCCCATTTCGGTGTTAGCGGTCGTGAAATTTATGGTGGGGAGGTCTGTGAGGTGGGTGGGGAGGTCTGTGAGTTGGGTGGGTGGGGTGATAATGGGCGGGGTAAAGAAGGGTGGTTGTGGGCGGGGTGAGAGAATGGGTAGTAGAGTCATGAGCTAATGGTAGGTAAGGTTGTATATTTTGCCTCCTGTCAAGTGGAAATAAAAAATGATCCAGGAGGAGGTAATAATTGTAATAATGCGTAAAACGCATTATTACAGTTATTAAGGGGGTACGGTAGAAGCAGTACATACGCGTGTAGTCCGTTAAGAACGCCCAAACGTTTGTCACTGTTATTCTTAACTTGTCTCATTTCATCTCAGTTTCAGTCATGCGCATGAACTGAAATTATACCAAAACCTAGAAGTAACAGTATAGAGTATTAGTAAAGAATATTTTTGTGTTTTAAGATCAAGAAGTTTTTGGAGAATTGATTGATTTCCAAGTGAACTGTCGTCGCCAGTGTCAGAAAACTATGAATAATATCCAAAGTACTCATTCGGTTATAAATTATGAAGCTCATCTCAATCTTCTTCTGAATTGATGTACAACCCAAACTGTGCACTTCTGATATATAACCCAAAATTATATACTTCTGACGATTATTATCCTTTGCAGAAGTTTTTATCATTGTTTTCAAGTCACTAACCATCGGTGATTTGCTTATAGGGTACTGAAATTATGAAGGATGATAAAAAACTGAAAACTGAAGAAAATGTATCTTGATGAATGTGAGTGAAAGACGGAATGTATTAGATGCAGTTCTCCTTCATCGACTAAGAAGCTCTCTGTATTCCTGTTTTTGAAATATTATTATTATGAATGATGACCATGCAATTTTCCAGGATAATTTTCTTAATGGAACCTCCTTGGTCTTATTAAACAAGGTCTGTGTACATATATGAGTGCGTAAATGCGGTATGCTAGTACAATTACACTCATAATCATATGTATAATATACTGGTCACTTTTTACCAGATACATATGTAGTATTTATTAACCACAATGCCCGCTTAACTTCTCGATTCCCTGGCATTCTGGAAAAATTTGCCACTACGAAGCCTGGAACTAAATTAAGAAAGAAATGCAGTTTTCATACCTTATATATTAATAAGAATTAGGTAGGTAGTGTATAGATAATACTTTTGTGAAATTGCTCTTGAATGCTATATTGGATTTGCACTGCTTGTAGTGATGCCACATACAGTGGAAATATACAGAATTATACATAAATAAAAATACAGTTTATATACTCTTACCTACATCGTGCACGTGCAACTATAAATGCATATGTGCATACACACGCATTCACGCAAACACAAACATGTATTAAGCCTTTTGCATTAAATCTGTTCCTGTTATCTACTAATCTGTAGTACCTTAGTTACTTTAACTGCGTGAAGTAGGTGGATTATGTTAGTGATGGAATAATTCACTGGCTGTACTCATATAAAATAACTCTGGCAACTCACCAATTAGTTATAAGGATTGTAAACAGTATTCCCTCAGAAGATTGTTTGCATAGTAACCTGTTAAGCTGCCTGTATACTGACAACGCCTTTCATGACATATTTACTTAGTTTTGTGTTTGCTTAGAACGTGGATGCTTACATAAACATGTTGGAAATGTGACTTAGTTGTGTATGTTTTTATGTATGCTTTGAGATGCTTATGTGTGAATTGTCTCTGTTTATCAAAAATATGAGCATTAGGATATGTACACATTTGATTTACATTATATATATATATATATATATATATATATATATATATATATATATATATATATATATATATATATATATATATATATATATATGTATATATGTATATATATGTGTGTGTGTATGTATGCGTATACGTCTATATTTCAAATATACGTTACACACAAATTCATAGATTCACTTAAACATGAATGTATCTGAACTTTCAGTAATACATAAAACGAATAAAAAAAAAAGATGCATGTATATCTGCACTGAAATGGTATTAAAGCAATGGAAACGGTTAATTATATATATTGTTTTCGATAAAAACCTGTATAAAGCTGGATTTATTTCGATCTTCCCGAAATATACCACTTAATGAGGGCTGCGTTCTATACGGACTCTTCAGTGTTGCACAGTTGGATTAATTATTAGTCAGTTGAGGCATATAATGACTTTGCCAAATTCAGATTATTCCGAGCAAATCGCTGCGAGAGAATTTACGTCGATGAATAGGACAGAATGACAGGTTCCTTTGTCTTATTGTTATGGGCGAGGCGGATGTGTGTGTGTGTGTGTGTTTATATATATATATATATATATATATATATATATATATATTATATATATATATGAATTTATATATATAATATACCTATATGTATAAATATATATTTATTATATAGTATATACCTATGTATTTATATATATGTATATACAGTATATGTGTGTGTTAGTGTATGTGTATGTATATATATATATATATATATATATATATATATATATATATATATATATATATATATATATATATATATATATTTCACATCATTTTATGGTTAGTTGACACTACATTATACACCAAAAAAAAAAAAAAATATCCTGACTGTCATTGACACTATTCTTAGTCATATCAATAAAATGATGTTTACACCTAATGACAGTCACCGACATCCTGCAGGATTTATGAAGAGGTCATTTAGCTTTACGACCTGAGCTCAGGTCATGTTGAAGTAAATTAGACGATAATCGCGTCATTAATAACGCGTATCGTATGAGCCGTTATTAAGTGGGCGTTAGTGATTAGGGCTCATTATCACATCTTTAATGAAATGAGGTGAACTGCTTTTAATAAATAATGGTGGTCGACTGACTCGCGTTTTCATGATGCTGGATTTGTGAAATTGATCTTGACAGTACTGAATTAAACACATACATACATTACAAACAGCCATCGTCTTATTCATAGCTTTTTTTTATGTTCATTACAAAGTATTTTAAATAATTTAGGGTAAATGCAAGATTGGTAGAAAAATGTTGATACCAGTGATCAAAACCATATTTACGTGGAAATGTTTTAGAAACGGTGGAATGATTTGGCTTTTCGTTATGCTATATGATGTATATATATATTTATACCTATATCTGTATCTATCTATCTGTCTATCCATCTATCTATCTATATATACCTATATCTGTATCTATCTATCTATCTATCTATCTTTCTATCTATCTATCTATATCTGTATCTATCTATCTTTCTATCTATCTATCTTTATATACCTATATCTGTATCTGTCTGTCTATCTATCTATATATATATATATATATATATATATATATATATATATATATATATATATATATATATATATATATATATACATATAGTTCTCCATCCATTAGCATTCACGTCTCTACCCTTCTGTATTTTAATCCCTCCTCGTCGCACGGTTTTAATTTAAATTCATCATCCATCACCGTCTCTGTTCTACTGCATTTTCCCGACCTCTTCTCCACCGTTCATTCCTCAATCACCTCTTCCAGTGGCCTTTGTTCCTGTGACGCTTCCCTGCCTTTTTTTTTTTTTTTATGCTCAGTCTCGACAACTCCTACAATTTCGAGTCGGACTCGACGTACCCATATAATTTTCTCTGTCTCCTCTTCATGATGCTTCTGTTCCCCGTTGCTTCTGAATGGCTTTATTGTTCGTCGTCCGGTCTCTCTCTCTCTCTCTCTCTCTCTCTCTCTCTCTCTCTCTCTCTCTCTCTCTCTCTCTCTCTCTGATTCAGAATTCAGTTCTTCATATCTGGTGTTTTGTTGATGTGCAATTAAATTTTTTACATCCAAAAAGTTTGTATATTTCTTAAATTCCGCGATAGAAACTTCTGAAAAACTTTTTTCCATCATCTGTTATCAGTGAAATATACATATTTTTGGGATATTAAATATCTTAATATTACTATGGTACGTTTATAAATAATTTATATATATATATATATATATATATATATATATATATATATATATATATATATATATATATATATATATATACATGTATATGTGTGTATGTATGTAGATATATTTACATATATAGATGGATATATATGAATGTACATATATATATATGTAAACTTATATCTTTCTATTAAGTAGAAGGTATAACAGTTACTACCATCTCTTAACAAACAATTATCTCAGAATTGTCGGATACGGAAACAGTTTGAAGCACATGAGATTCTCAGAAATACATAACGTTCGAATGCAGTAATTTGGACAATGCCTCAAAGGCAGTGCAAACATGATTACCAAGCTACTCATGGGAGTTATTTGTCATTCCTGGAATAAGCTTCTTTCTCTTGTTATCGACTATTGTAGAAACGCACCAGGTTTTCACTCTCTTAAAAAAAAAAAAAACTAATTCTTTCATGTTTAAGTGGTTGTGGTTTTTGTATTCGAAAGTTTGAACAGTCAGAATGGTTCCAGTATCTTCAGGTGGGCAATGTCTTTTATTTATTATTATTATTGCTCAGAAGATGAACCTATTCATTTGGAAGAAGCCCACGTGGGCTGTTGACTTGAAATTTGAAGCTTCCAAAGAATAAAATAAAGTTAGGATGTAAGAATTTGCATATCTGCTCATTTTCTATACTTTTGGGAAGAAAGTTCAGTTATTTGTCGTAGGATGTATCTCGGAACTTTTTGCTCATAGATAAATGTTACAGAAATGAAATAGATTTTGGTTCGCTGTTTCCCTGGCAGATGTTTGCAAGATGCA
>NC_089758.1:27769233-27776733 GCF_040412425.1 Macrobrachium rosenbergii
TATATCTTTTTACTGAAAGTATATTGATCAGTTCATTAATAGCTTCAAAGGAACAAAGCCACTTCTGTAGATAAATGTTTTGGTCTAACAGTTTTTTTTAGCCCAATAGTGAGCATATATATCTACTGGTGTTTGACGTATATATATGTCAAGAATGGCTTATGGCAGTTCGGTTACCCTACAGAACTTTTTTTCATGATAGTGACACAAATGCTCTTTGTTCAATGAACACACCTGGAGATCTGAGGTAGGAAAACTAATATTTTGGGGATCAGAATCATGTCTTGTAATTGTTGAGATTACCATAAGTTCCTCACAAAGGCCACTCACCACCATGCTTACAAATTATGAGCATAAACTACCAAAATATTATGATATCAGAGAGCAGGAGGATACCTAAATTGACTGTTATGAAAATGAAAGTGGTACCATTGCGAATAGGTCATCTAAACCCCCCCCCAAAAGTATTTTAGTATTACTAAAGCAAATCACTGCATTATATAGGAAAATAAACTTCATTTGCTATTTCTTAATGCAACAACATTCGTGCAAAAATAGAAAAAAAATAAACAAGATTTTGAAATGAAACAGTTTCACCGCTGTTTTACCCAAGAATGTATACATCTAAACAATGGGTAAACAGAGAGAGAGAGAGAGGGGGGGGGGGAGAGGGAGAGTTTCTCAACCCTCTTCCCCAAGAACTTTTACATCAAAAAATGAGTAAACAGAGAGAGAGAGAGAGAGAGAGAGAGAGAGAGAGAGAGAGAGAGTTTCTCCACTTCCTTCCCCAAGAATGTATACGAGTACATCTAAAGGATTAGTAAACAGAGAGAGAGAGAGAGAGTTTCTCCACCCTCTTCCCCAAGAATGTATACATCAAAAATGATCAAAAATGAGAGAGAGAGAGAGAGAGAGAGAGAGAGAGAGAGGAGGGGGTGCGAAATACTCGTAAGAAAATAACTAGCTTCACAGTTCTGTGACCTATGTTTCCCGTTCGAATGTTATGATAAACTTTCCCCCCTCTGTAACTTTTTGTGATGGTTTTACTCTAAAGTGCAAAAATACAATTCTAACATAAACAACAACGGAAAATTTGTTGTTACGTCCTCACTGGAAAGTCATGAAAAGTGGTGAAATATTTGGAGAGAAATTGCAGAATGTTAATGGATAAATGTTATTATTTTTGAAACTTGTGATTGTCATGTTTTGTTAGTATTTGCAATTATATAGATATATATTACACACATATATATATATATATATATATATATATATATATATATATATATATATATATATATATTTATATGTATTAGATAGTTGAGAGTCTAATTACACGCTTCTCTTGCGGTAGGTTAAGAAAACATGATTTGGATTACCTTGTTGGCATTCAGATTTTAATTATGAGGCGTACACACACACACACTTATACACATACATACAAACACACACACACTATATATATATATATATATATATATATATATATATATATATATATATATATATATATTATATATAATATATGTATACATATACATACATATATATAAAATTTATATGTATACGTATATATATATATATATATTTATATATATATATATATATATATATATATATATATATATATATATATATATATATATATATATATATATATGCACATCTTTAATTTTAACACGAGGAAGCTTGGACCCCAGAAACAAGCCCAGGAACTAGACTTCTCCGGCACATTAACGCAATATAAGCGATGATAACTGGCATTTAAAATACTTCTTAAGTCTCAGAAATGACTCACAAGTCGTTTCGGGGCATTATAAACTGACCTAACTGGGATCGTAAAAGGACTTTTTCAAAGGACTTAAGGACTTTTTAAAATGAGGTATCGTGACAGCTGTCTCATGGTAAAGTTAAGTCTTTTTTTTTTAGTGACGTCTAATCTTCAAGACTTATCGTATGTAGATAGACTGCGTTGTTCTTACTAGTATGTTTAGAAATGTGTATATGCTTGGGAAATTTTATCGTTTTATTCCTGTATGTGTGAAATTTATATATATATATATATATATATATATATATATATATATATATATATATATATATATATATACGTGAGTGTGTTTGCGTTTGTGTTTATATATACACATGCATACAATATATATATATATAATATATATATATATATATATATATATATATATATATATATATTATATATATACACACACACACACATATATATATATATATATATATATATATATATATATATATATATATATATATATTATTCCCATTCACACATAGCATTCAATGTATAACAAAATAAATGAAACATCTATTTCCATTTCCTCCAAATCGTTTGTGTAACTCACTTAAACAGACTGAGATACTGCAAGACACAGGCGGTGTTTTCTACAGAGATAAAACAGCTCTTCCTTCTTTCACATTTGCATCACAAACTAAAAGCTTTATTCTCCCCTTCATGTCTAATTAGCTATTATAATTTTCTCTTTCGTCGAGGATGTGCGCTCATGAAACCCCTATTTTATTAAATGAGTCTTTTTGTTTTATTTTTTTTTTCTCCTTGCCTTTTCTGACGAAATGTTTATTACCCAGACATTTATCTTTTTCTTTATGCGAGAGGGAGAAAGAGGATAATGAATTGCAAAGCACAACATGTACACGGATTTGCATGTACAGAATGATTAATTTCACTTTATTGGTAGAGTCTCTATCTAATTTTCACCAAATGAGATATGCTGTTCTTAGCTTCAAGATTAAGCCACTCTAGACTTTTTTTTAGCAATTGCAAATTTATGAAACGTTTAACGTTTAGAGACTACTAAACAATAAATTTTGATCGCAGACTAAGAACGAACTTTTATCCAGCTTGTAGAAAAAAAAAATACATTCCCAGTATTCCACACACAGTAATACTGCATTAGGTGGTTTATTCTAAGCAGGTCTGACAGGGTGCCAATGAAGAAAAGGGAAGGGTTTTTTGCTAAATCAATCCGTTACCCAGTGTTTGTCATGATTCAAACGATGCAAATGAAAATATTTATCCCCAAAAATCCTAAGAGCACTCCACACAACAAAAAAGAATTGTGAACCTTTTAAAGAATTATTTCTTGAAAAAGAATTTCAGATTCTTCGCGCGGCAACTGAAGTATCGGGATCCTTCATATCAGCAGGATACTTCTGGTGAGCATTGCATTACAGATCAAGGTATTTTTAAGGAAGGATATTCTTGAGTGGCCTTGAGGAGGTTGAAGGAGTACTCACGATTTCGGAGGCCTCTGAAAATCCGGTCCTTTGACGCTTCTTACACTACGCTTGAGACCGAAGCTTATCTCGTTAATGTCCTGAGGTTCTGAGGTGTAAAGGTTTCTATATATATATATATATATATATATATATATATATATATATATATATATATATATATATATACATATATATATATGATTATTATCACTTTTGTACGTGATTCATTTATCACACATTATCACATTTTCACCTGTGGTAATGTGTGATATATATATATATATATATATATATATATATATATATATATATATATATATATATATATATATATATATATATATATATATATATATATATATATATATATATATATATATATATGAGAGAGAGAGAGAGAGAGAGAAACCTTTACACCTCAAGAACTCCTCAGAGCATTAGCGAGATAAGCTTCGTCCTCAAGTGTAGTGTAAGAAGCGTCAAAGGACCGGATTTTCAGAGACCTCCGAAATCGTGAGTACGCCTTCGACCTCCTCAAGGCCACTCAAGAATATCCTTCCTAAAAATAACTTGATCTGCAATGCAATGCTCACCAGAAATATCCTGCTGACGTCAGTTGTCGCGCGAGGAGTCTGAAATTCTTTATGTAAATTATGCGATTCTTTTTCAAGAAATATTTCTTTAAAAAGTTCACAATTCTTTTTTGTTGAGTAGAGCACTCTTAGGGTTTTTTTGTGGGGGTGGGTGTTTAAATATTTTTATTTTCATCGTCTGAATAATGAGAAACACTCTGGGTAACGGATCGATTTAGCAAAGCACACTTCCCTTTTCCTCATTGGCAGCTTGTCAGACGCTGCGTAATACACCTAATGCATTATTACTGTGTATGGAATGTTGAGAATGCATTTTTTTATCTACAAACTAGATCAAATTTCGTTCTTGGTTCTTGATCAAACGTTATTGTTTAGTAGTCTCTAAACACTACACATTTCATAAATTTGCAATTGCTAAAAAAAAGTCTAGAGTGGCTTAATCTTGAAGCTAAGAACGGCATATCTCATTTAGTGAAGATTAGACAGAGAATCTGCCAATAAAGTGAAATTAAACATTCTGTACATACAAATCCGTGTACATGTTGTGCTTTGCAATTCATTATCCTCTTCCTCCCTCTCGCATAAAGAAAAAGATAAATGTCTGGGTAATAAACATTTCGTCAGAAAAGGCAACGAGAAAAAAAAAATAAAACAAAAGACTCATTTAATAAAAAGGGTTTCATGAGCGCACATCCTCGACGAAAGAAAAATTATAATAGCTAATTAGACATGAGGGGAGAATAAAGCTTTTAGTGTGTGATGCAAATGTGAAAGAAGGAAGAGCTGTTTTATCTCTGTAGAAAACACCGCCTGTGTCTTGCAGTATCTCAGTCTGTTTAAGTGAGTTACACAAACGATTTGGAGGAAATGGAAATATAAGATGGAGATGCTTCATTTACTTTGTTATAGGTTATATTGAATGCTATGTGCGTGAATGGGAATAATATATATAGTATAAATTATATTATGTATATATGTATGTATGTATGTATACTTTGCAGGTTCGTCACAAAGAGGAGAAAGTTAAAACACAAGTATTCGGTAATTATTTTCAGTTTTTTCCTCTCTAAGGAACTTGTAAGTTTGATAGTACGTTGAAGTCTTGTGATTCCTCTATAATATATATATATATATATATATATATATATATATATATATATATATATATATATATATATATATATATATATATATATATACACGAATATCTGTATAGGTGTGTGTTGTATGTATGTTTATGTGTTGATGTGTATGTCCACTATATGTACTCATCCGACGTACAACCCGCCACGCGCAGTAACAAGGGGCGTACCTTAAAACCAAATACGGATGCTGTTGACTCTTAACAGGGGCGTTAAAGTGCAAGTGTCCCAGTGAATAGTCTTCAGGAGAGGATGTTGATGTTATGAACAGAGTCAAACAATGCAGGTGGCAAATCTGGAACCCCCCCTCCCCCTTATCTCTCTCTCTCTCTCTCTCTCGGTGTGTGTGTGTGTGTGGGAGGATATAGGAGAGAATTCTCCACAGGAGTCACGGGCCAGGAGGCCAATGGAACATTTCCTCCTCTCGTCCCTGTACTCATGCTATTGAGATGGGGCGCCGTAATTACCCAAGTTATGTCGTCCAAGTTATGTCGTCCTAAATGAACAAATAAAGGTACCGGTGGGCCCCCTGGGCGTACATAGGGTGCAGTACCTACTCACTGTGACGCGATTAAGTCATGTTACGCGTGGGAACTGGCAGATATGAAATATCCGGTGGCAATGTTTCAATTTTTTTTGTGTGTGTTTATATTTTTCACATATATATTTTTTCACCTTGTGCAATTTATCTTCTTCTTTACAGGTGTTGGTGACAGCAGAGGGATTGACTGGTGGGAGGCAAGAGGCAAGCTGGGATCGAACTGCGGGCGTTCTGAATGTGAGTACAATGCTTTTATCAGAGCTTTGGCACTCGTGATTATATATATATATATATATATATATATATATATATATATATATATATATATATATATATATATATATATATATATATATATATATATATATATATATATATATATATATATATATGAGGTGAGTGCAGGGTTAACTTTTCTGATCTCTGTATGTCTTTTGGGATGCGTTTGCTATCCCAATTAACTACTATGTACCGAATATGCTGATTTCAGTGTGTAGACCAAGCACAGTGGATTTTTAAGGAGAGGGGCTCAAGCCACTATCCCCTCTCACGGGATCGATCTCTGAATTTCCCTTACTTCCCTTAATTTTCCCCTGGTCTAAATCAGATGTTTCTCCTGATTTTCTCTTTTCAAAATCTGGCGATTTACCAGACTTTTCACTCACTTTAAGGCAGACTTCTGAGCTTATTTAAAAATTTCCCTTTCATTTCATTAAAACCTCTCTTCCAACTTTTCAACTCCAATCATTCAAGCAATTCCACTTTCCGTCTCGCATTCCAGTTTTCCATTAACGCAACTCCGTACTTCCTCTGTTATAACATTCGCGCCCCGTCCTTTCGAAATTCGGGTGTTCCAGATTCCAGGTGTATAGAGAGAGAGAGAGACAGAGACCACCTAACTTTTGCCGCAGAGTTGTTCATATTCCTGTCAAACTGGGTCCTTGCAACTAGTGTCGAAATAATACCGCGTTCGTCGCTCATAGGCTCATGCGGAATATTTCATATGCCCCGAAAACAGGGATTTCCGAATTCTGTCATTTTGTGTGAAGTATGTATGTATGTATGTATGTATGTATGTATGTATATGTGTGTATGTAACGATTTTGCTCGATTATTCCTTAGTTATGCAGTCAAATGATTTGGTAAAATGTAATAAATTTCTCGTAGATTGAATATTAAAAAAAATGAGTGACGAAAATACTTTCAAATTATTATAGCCTTGAAACTCGATCGCTTTCTGAGATATGTATGTATATATGTATGTATGTATATTATGTTTTTTTTTTATTAATCCTTAGTTACGAAGTTAAATGATTCAGTACAATTAAATATATTTCCCGTAGAAATATAAAAGAAATGAAAAAGAAATGAGTGACGTTACTTAAGTTGTTTTAGCCTGAAAACTCAATCACTTTCGGAGATATGCATATATGGATGTATGTAGTGGTTTTGCTTGATTATCCTTTAATAATGGAGTTTAATGATTGGGTAAGAACTAATATATTTCCCGTAGACTAAGTATAAAATGGTGAGTGGCGGTAAACCTTTTAACCTGAAAACTCAATAATTTTCTATGAGGAACCTATCTATTTATGTTATGTATGTGATGGTTTTGCTTGATAATTCTTTCGTTATGCAATTAAATAATTTGGTAGTGTGTAATATTGCTGAATATATAAAATAAATTATTGACAGACAATTTTTGAGCAGGTATAACCTCAAAATGTGTTAATAAAGAGCACCTGAAAACATGGTTTCCCAAAATCAATCATATATACAGTTAAATAATTTAGTACAGTGTAACCCATTTCCTGTTGACTAAATATAAGTAAAATGTGTGGCAACAGACAGTTTCAAAAGTAGTTGTAACCTGAAAATACATCCATAAAGATCACCAGTCACCAATCCACCTGGTGTCGCGCGACCATAAGCCGGATTAACTGGTCTGACACCC
>NC_089758.1:27781733-27824233 GCF_040412425.1 Macrobrachium rosenbergii
TAAGGGTAAGACGATATATGCAATTTGCCTGCAATTTATTTCTGTAAATTTTAATGAAATGGAAATCATTAGCTGTGTTTTCGAAAGTTTGAAATGTGTATCATCTTTGCGACTTCCTTTGACGAATCTGCGATTATTTATGATGAATTTGATGATCTGGTCCACAGCTCTCTCGAGGCTTAGACCATTTAAGCTTACGCTGGTCACAGTATGTACTCGAATATAATAGTTTTCATGATATTTGATTTCATTTTAAGCTACATGTATTCATAGTTCTTTAGGGTCACTGGTTTACCCACACCCTCCCTCCTCATACTTTCCTCATGTTCCTCTCACAAAAGCTGGTGTTAATTTCTCGCTTTTCTGAATCTGCTCCTCTTTCCCAAAGGGTAGATAATGTCTTAACCTGCCTTCTATTAAACAATGTTTTAAAGATCTGCACTATCACAGATCCCTTACGTTGATTGCAGTACTATTGCTTGAAAAGGATCTGATTGCATGCAAAATATAATCCGAACAATTTCCCAGAAGATATCCTAATGAGAAATGTTTCTTTCGTAGACACATTTTCTTTATCACAAGAAACGAACAATACCAAAACGTTTCTTTCACGGAGCATTTGCAAGAGGTGACGTGAAATCAAAACCGGCCTTGTAATAATATATCTCCCCAGGAACGCGTTCCTTGAAATCAAAGTCATTCTTTTTCATTGTGACATGGTCTCCTTGTGAAGTCCCGCATGAACTCGATAAGAAATTTTTCAAGTTTATCGCAAGGTTTATTTTTTGTGTGCGAGTGTCTGCGTCGTTTTCTGAAACACCTTTCAGATCCAGTAATCATGGGTCCTAGATCTGATAAACTTACAGTTTATATCAAGCTTTTTTTTTTTTTTTTTTAGCAAGAGGTAGTGCGTATTTTTAGAAATGTCTGTTGAATAAATGCAATGAATTCGCCTTTCTAATATCACGATTATTTCTGCTGGTATGATTAAAAACGTTATTTCATGCTTCGCATTAAATAGCTTTCTTGTACTTAGAGAAAAATAAAAATAGACGTGGCATCTAAAACTCAGTCCGCCCACAGGACAATATCATTTTTATTCTCATTTTCTGTCAAAGGAATTCTGCACATGAGATTACTCAAGAGTTATTTAAACTAGAGGAACCCATTCCTTATTTTTGTTGTTAATTTTTCCCCTTCTGTAAATATTTCTTTTATTTATGCCTTTATGCTTACTCTATGACGGTTCCGATCATAATCAATTACATATTTGCTAACAATCACGATCGTATCTTAAGATTCCATCTGCCACCTCTATAGCCAGGCAATGCCATCTATTGGCCATAATCTTCCCCATCGCCCCTCCTGGAGCACCCTTGATGACTCTATGGAATTTCCAAGGCGCGTCCAGGCCTATTGCCACTCATTCCTCGGGGCATTCGGCAGCAGTAACTTCTACCTTTTCTGCTGTGAGTGTTCCATTATTGCCAGCCTCGTTGCCTTTCTGGTGGGTAGAAAAATCAACTCCTGGCTTTGCAGAGTTTCGTAGATACTCTTCTGTTTGATTGAATCGGGAAATATTACGGTTTTTAGCTTTCGGAAAAGGGGAACGAAATGTTGCCATTTGGTGCACCGAGTTGGAGCAGAATTTTGCTTAGGCAGCTTATGGAAAGAGTGAATGTTTTTAGCATAGAAGAGACCGGAAAGCTCGGGTAGGAAACTTCCAGATTATTGATTTTAAATTCAGATAAAACGAGAAAGACCAATTTAAAAAGTTTTTATTAAAGAGAAAAAAACACCTAAATTATGTAGATAAAGTGCAAATGGAATACTGGTAAATAAAAAAATGCATCTTAAAAAAAATTTCATTCTTCAATAACTATTTATTTAAGAATTAATACGGTCTGTTTGTTACAGAACAAAACTGCTATTTTATATCTTATGTGATAAACCTAAGTATTGTATTAGTAATTTAACTATTTTATTCCAGACCTCTTGGATAAGATTGCTCTCTTTACACCATTAGTCACAAACGCTGGTAAATCTTTGATTAATGAAAGGGACAAATAATAATCCGCTAAAGGCATTTGTTTATTTTTGAATTTCCCTGTGTATGGAACCGTTGTTGACAAGAAGTTGAGTTTCTCTGACAGTTTCGCTGTTTCCTTCCAGGTAGACCAGTGTGCGAGGGCTCTCCTTCATTCCTCTTGTAGACCTGCCCATTTGAACAGAGACCAGGACTGAATGGTTAAGTGTAGACCGCCGTGCAGTAGTATCCTTCTTGGCTCTGAGAGGAGGATAAAACGAGAACTTTAGTGCCAGGATCAACAGTGGGGCTGAACAGCAAAAAGTGAATCACCTGATTTATATTTTATAGACAGTTTTTCATCACAGTTAGCCTTAACATTACGGCTCATTTGCGTTTCGTTAAGATTTCCACTCACTAATTTTCTGACTTTTAAGTTCCTTTTAAATTGTTTGTCAACATCGTCCACAGGAAAACGAAAATAAAATGCTCTCATAGCTCGATAATTTCGCCTTCCACCAGGCCTCTTCAAGAGCTTTATTAAAACTAAACAGAATAAGTACATAAATAATAAAAAAATATATTTTTTTAAAAACATGCTTTAATAAAATGCACTAAAAAGTAGGAAAAATAATTTTTTGAGACACTAGGATTTTCTTACAATTAATCATATCTACAAAAATAAAAGCGTGGGCCCCAAACATGGAAGGAACTGCTACAAGAAAAATAATTTTTTTCTTTTCTTGCAACATTTCCTTCCATGTTTGGGTTCCATGCTTTTATTTTTGTAGACACGATTAATTGTAAGAAAATCCTGGTGTCTCAAAAAATTTTTTTTTTTACTTTTTAGTGCATTTCAATTACAGTATGTTTAAAAATTTTTACTTTTTATTTTATACTTTTTTGTTTTGACTGAAGAGGGAAGGGGAGGAAAATGGGAAGGGGATGGAAGATAAAGAGGAGGGGGAGGGTGAGGAAGGGGCAGGGAAGGGAAATGGGAGGGGGAGGGGAGAGAACAGCTAAATTAACACTTGATCATGTGCACCAGAAGGGGGAGTAGGACGGTGAGAGGAAGGGGAAGTAGGAAGGTGAGGGGAAGGGGAAATGGGAGGGTTGGAGGAAGGAGAGGGAAAGGGGAGGAAGGAAAATGGGAAGGGGATGGAGGGGAAAGAGGGAAGGGGTAGGGTGAAAATGGGAGGGGGTGGAGGGGAAAGGGAGGGAAATTGGAAAGGGAGGAAGGGGAAAGGGCAAGGGGTAGGGGAGGGGAGGACACAGTTAAATTAACACTTGATCGTGTGCTCCAGAAGGGGGAGGGAGGGGGAAAGGGTAAACGGGAGGGGAGGTGGAAGTGGAAGGGGATGGAAGAAGGAAGTGGAGGGGGAAGACAGAGGGGATGGAAGAAGGAAGGGTAGGGGAGGAGGAAGGGAAGGAGAGGGGAGGACACAGCTAAATTAACGTTTGATTGTGTGCTCCGAAAGGGGAGGGAGGGGAGGGGGGAGTAGGTGGAAGTGGAGGGGGAGGACAGAGCTGAATTAACACTTGATTGTGTGCTCCGGAAGGCAGAAAGGGGAGAGGAAGGGGAATGGAAGAGGGGGAGCGGGTGGAGGAAGGGGTAGAGGGAAATGGGAGGGAGGTAGGGGATGGAATGGGGAAGGGAAGGGGAAGTAGGACAGTGAGGGGAAGTGGGAGGGACGAAGAGGGGAGGGGAGGAAAACAGAAAGGGGATGGAGAAGAAAGGGCAAGGGGTAGGGGAGGAGGAAGGGGAAGGTGGCAGGGGGAGGGGAGGACAGCTAAATTAACACTTGATTGTGTGCTCTGGAAGGGAAGGGTGATGGAAGAGGGAAGGGGAGAAGGAGGACACAGCTAAATTAACATTTGATAGCATGCTCCAGAAGGGGGAGGGGAGTGAAGACGGAAGGGAAGGGGGAGGACACAGCTAAATTAACGCTTGATCGTGCGCTCCAAAAGGGGAAGGGGAAATGTGGGAGGGAAGGGGAAGGATGTATGGAGGTTGGGGTTCAGGGGATATAGGAGGGGATGGGGAGTAGGAAGGTGAGGGAAGGGGAGTAGGATGAAGGGGAAGATGGGGAGGGGTGGAGGAGGAATGGGTAGGGGAAGGAAATGGGACGGGGAGGGGAGGAAGGAGAAGTGGGAGGAGCGGAAAATGGAAATATCATGGCGGGGAAAGAGGAGGGGAGGGGTGGAGGAGGAAGGTGCAGTGGAGAGGGAAGGTGGCAGGGAAAAGAGGGAGTGGGGTGGAGGAGGAAGGGGTAGGGGAGGGAAATGGAAGGAGGAAGGTGGCAGAGGGAGGGGAAGGGGAGTAGGAAGGTGAGGGGAAGGGGAAATGGGAGGGTCGGGGAATGGGGGGATGGATGGAAGAGGGAAGGGAAGATGGAAGGTGAGGGGAGGGAGGAAAATGGGAATGGGATGGAGGGGAAGGGGAGGAAGATGGAAGGTGAGGAAGAGGGGAAGAGGAAGGAGAGGGTGAGGGGAGGAAATGGGAAGGGGAAGGGGAGGGGGTGGAGGAGGGAAATGGGGGAAGGGAGGAGAAGGTGGCAGAGGGGGAATAGGAAAAGGAGTAGGAAGGTGAGGGACGGGGGAAAGGTTAGATACGTAGACGATACTCTTTACAGTCTGGAGCTCTATCTGATCTTAACTTCTTAGCACCATCAATAAAATTCACCCTGGAGAAAAAAAAATAACTCCATAAACTTCTTAGACACTTACGTAATAAGAACAGATAATGGCCAGAAGTTCAAAGTTCACAGAAAAGCTATAAATAACAACTTAATGATCAATGCAAAATCGACTCATACATGTAATGTTAAGTATATGGCTTTGGGATCTCATTTTCTAAGAGCACATAGACTAGTTAGCCCTGAGTATTTAGACGAAGAGTTTAATAATATCCCCAGAATTGGCAGATAAAACCACTTTTCAATCAGGGAAATAGAAGAATGTTTATTCCTAGCTAAACAAACATTTTATAGAACAAACACCAAAAAGGAATATGAATAATACTGTGGTTCTCCCTGTCCATCCTTCATTCAGTGATATTGTTTATCCTTTAGGAATATTAAACTTGAAAGTAGTCTTTTCTTACTCCAACACAATAGGAAACAGTCATTTGCAACAGCCCCAAACAAGAAGGTGTGGTTTACAACATACCATGTGAATGTGGCAAATTCTACCTGGGACAAACCGGAAAAGATATTATGAGAATTTGCCAACATCGATATCGTGTAAGAACAAATTCTCCAAAGTGCTGTTAACTTACATGTGCAAAACTGTGGCTGTCCTATTCTTTGGAACAAAACAGGAATATTATTCAAAGAAAAATATATGATGACAAGAAATTTGTTAGAAACAGCTCGCATAAGTTTTAGCAAACAAAACAACTTTAATATTAGTGAGGGCATATATAAACTAGACCCTTTATTCCTTCACAATGTTTCCCAACTACAAATTCAGAGAAAGGTTTTAAATGACATATCACCAAATCGTTGAACAGTTCTCTCTTAACTTTTATGAATTGCTGATTCTTGACCATTTGTTTATGATCTAAACAACCTAATTTTAACTTCTTTTCCGGGGAGGAAAAAATGTATTTTATTTTTATGTTTGTACTTATTTTGTGCAGTTGTAATAAAACTCCTGAATAGGCCTGGTGGAAGGCAAAATTTTCGAGCTATTAGTGTTTTATTCTCGTTTCTCTTGTCGACTATATTGACACATCTCATCTTCGTGATATGAAGATCATATTTATTTAAATTGTTATGTACTGCAGTACAGTTGAGGTTTGAGGAAGGTTTGGTGATTTTAAACACACTGCTGTTACCAATGCTGGGACACCCATAGTATCTTTTTGTGAAACGTGGTTCCATCACACAAGAACACCCAGAGGCTCAGGATGGCAGGCAGAGGATCAGGACTGCTTTATTCCTAATTCCTTCATTACACCACTAAACAGATTGCCAGTGAAATTTGTACTGCTGTCAGAACTGAAAAATTTCCTCATTTCAATATACATAAGTTTTTTTGCGTCCAGTTCTCAGCCAGCCAGTCTCCTTAAACTTCTTAATTTTTTCTCTTCCTTGATCCCCTATATTTTTCCCATATTTTTCAGCCTTTTCATGGAAAGAATCACAAGTTTGTTCTTAAAAAGAGGGAGGAAAAAGTGTATAAGCATCACTACCGTTTACAAAAAAAAAAAAAAAAGAGGTAGATTGATAGATAGATAAATAGATCAGGAAACTGATTTGCATAAAGTAAATACGACACAACGATAGACTGGAAGGAATATAATTAAAGCAACTAAAAATAAATGCTCGTTTAACACCCCACAGTGCCGAGAGTGTTTTTGCTTAAAATGTACGATGACGTCATCAACCTTATTCATGAAAAGGGGTCACCTTTCCACGCTTGCTGTTTACGTAATGATGCAGTTGCCAGGAACCTCTTGCGTAAAAATGACATATTTCTGTTTCGATAAATATTCACTTCAGGGCTATCTGCTCTTGTACTGTGGCAGCTATTTCAGGTAAGAAGTCACTGGACTCCATCAGCAGTATTTTCTATATTTCTCAGCTAATAAAATAACCAACTAGTCTTTTTCGTTACTTTGCAGACGCTACCTTCCTCCATTGTAGCCATCAGGGTGAAATCTAATTCTTAGAAAAATATTGGTTTTGCTACGTTAATTGTTCGTCAGCTTTCATAGTAATTATTTGATAATGTATATATCCCGATAGAAAGGTATTAAAGAAGATAATTAGATTTTATATCTTCAAATGTAAAAAAAATGTAAATAATTTTTTGGTGTTTACTCTAGACTCCTTGGATAAGACCACCCTTTAAAAACAAACCTAGCAACTCTTCGGTCAAGAAAAATATCGAATAATTAGCATTTAAAGATCATATCTTAATTTCAAATCCACTTGAAAATCTTTTATATAGAATTTAAGATTGTGTGATGACGGGCACGTATACAAAGACGGGATGTGATTTAAGAAAAGGCTCTTAAGAGTTAGATGGTTTGTGACATTGGCAGCTTTTCCATGACGTAGGCAGCAGGAGTGGTTAATGACGTCATCGACAGCCAATGAAAGGGCAGCAAATTTTCCGCCTATGAAGAAGGAACTGTGTGGAGTCTCTCTCTCCGCTTTATGGTTGCTGTTTGCTGTTTTCACAGAAGTGTCAGAAATTGGATCGAGAAAATTTTTTCCTTATGTATGTATATAATGTGAATGTTTTTGTCCTCTGAGACAGGCAAAATTGTAATAGTATCAATACTTTGTAGAGGGAAGAGGGTAATATAATATTCTGAAAATATGAGGCTTTCATTATCGTTATATATATATATATATATATATATATATATATATATATATATATATATATATATATATATATATATATATATATATATATATATATATATATATATATAAGAGGAATAATTTCGTGAATAATAAAGTGCATTTAATTTCTGAATTCAAGGTTTAACATGCATAACCCCCACACATATATATACCTGTATATATGTATGTATATATATATATATATATATATATATATATATATATATATATATATACTCGTATATATATATATATATATATATATATATATATATATATATATATATATATATGTACATAAAATATGTGCATATACATTTTGTATAAATAAGTATAATCTTTTTATTTAAAAATTTACGATACTGTACAGAGAGAGAGAGAGAGAGAGAGAGAGAGAGAGAGAGAGAGAGAGAGAGAGAGAGACAATAAGTATACTGTTCTAGTTTCCTGTATAACTTTAACAGAAAAGAACAACATACAAAACGTAATATGATTAATAAATTACAATTGACAATTTTTTATTTATGATGAAAATCATATTTTTAGGATGTTTTTTACACTATAAAAAAAGAAAAAAAACAAGAAACAAGAACGGGAATATCGGGGACAAAATAGGTCCAAGTTCGCCCCCACAAAGTTCGTATTCTGACCAAAAAAAAAGTCCTAGTCTTAGCAAAAAAAAAAAAAAAAAAAAAAAAAAGTCCCAATTTGCCCCACAAAGGTCCTAGTCTTATTTTTGCTAAGACTAGGACCTTTTTTTTGGTCAGAATAGGAACTTTGTGGGGCAAACTGAGACCTTTATAAAATATTTTCAAATAGATTAGAAATAAAGGAATGCTCTTTAATTACTAATTATTCGATATTTCTCGTCTTCAAGGAGTTGCCAGTTATAAGATGAATCATGTAATTTTTTCCTTTATGCATTTGCATGTGTTTGTATGTATTATAGTAAATATCAGTATTATTATTATTATTATTATTATTATTATTTGAGAGATAGAGTTGTGTATTACTTTTACCTCAGCCTCTTTATTTAAAGAGTTGATAAGCATCACTACTACTGTGTAGAGAGAAATGAGAAATAAAATATGATATAAAAATACGAGGCCCTCATTATCCTTATATCTAGAGATAGAGAAATAATTTCGTGAATAATCAATCATTGTTAATTTCGGAATTCGAGGATTATTATTATTATTATTATTATTATTATTATTATTATTATTATTATTATTTATTAGTCGCATTTTATATATATTGAGAAGTCTCAGACTTGGAAAAAGTAACATACATATCTATATGTATGTACATGTATATATACTGTACAGTATACATGTATATATACAGTATACATTTACGGAAAGAGATAGAGAGACAGTGAACAACTGCTCTACTTTCCTGTATAGAACGACATATAAAAAGTAGTATAATTAATTAATTCCAATTGACAATTTTTATTTATCATGATGAAAATCATGTTTTTAGGATGTATTTGTAAACCTTAAAAAAGAAAAAAAAGAAACAAAAAACTGGGGAATCTCCAGAAATTTTGGGCATTTTGATAAAACAGCGAACAGCAACGCATAAACTCGAGGAACTATACGAAGTAACCTCTTTTTGGCGGGAAATTTGCCGTCCTATCATTGGCTGTCGATGATGTCATTAACTCCACTGGCTGGTGACGTCATGAAGTGTTGCCGTCTGTCACAAGAATTCCAACCCTAAACAGTCATATATTTAAAGCTGTCTCGTATTTGTGTATATGTCCATTGTCATGAAGACTTAAATTCTTTATAAAATATTTTTAAATATATTAGAGGTAAAAGAAACTATCTTGAATTACTAATTCTTCGGCATTTCTCATCATCGATGAGTTGCCAGTTTTCGATTTATTTTTAGTGTACGAGGTTCTTTTCTAAGGACTCTGGAGTAATGACAAAAGTAACAACTTTAACTCCGAACGAAATAAAAGCTGTAAAACCTATTTTTCTTTTTCAGCGTCTTTATATATGATTATATAAACTGTAAAATATTTTCTGTAAGGATTAATACTAATTAAAGATGCATAAACAACATTCCTATGAGGTTTATTAACCACTCAGTTGGCTATGATGGGGGGAGGAGCCTCTATAAATACACCCTTTAAAAGCCATTAGAGAGAATTTCGTTATTCTAAATCTATTTGAAAATGTTTTCCACAGAATTTAGAATTTTGTGACAATAAACATATTCCCTAAAACGTTATAAGTTTAAATATGTGAGTGTTCAGAGTTAGAATGTCTGTGCCATTTAGTAACTGTCTTATGACGTAACCAAAAGTGTAGTTAATGACGTCATCGATAGAGGAGCAAATTTCCCGCCAAAACAGCAAGTACTTCGTGGGGTTCCTTCAGTTTATGGGTTACTGTTTGCTGTTTTTTTCAAAGTGTCGGAAATTGGATGGAGAAAAACTATTTATTTTATAACATGAAGCGTTTACTTTATTCCTTTATGCATTTGCATGTGTTTGTGTTTATTATTATAATAATAAATATTATTAATATTAATATTATATTATTATTATTATTATTATTATTATTATTATTATTATTATTATTATTATTATTATTATTATTATTGTTGTCGTTGTTGTTGTTTGAGAGATAGAGTTTTGTATTACTTTTACCTCAGCCTCGTTATTTGAAGAGATGATAAGCATCACTACTCATTTGTAGAGAGAATAGAGAAATAAAATATAATATAAAAATACGAGGCTCTCATTATCCTTATATGTACATAGAAAGAAACAATTTCGTGATTAATCAATCATAGTTAATTTCGGAATTCGGGGATTATTATTATTATTATTAATATTATTATTATTATTATTATTAATATTATTATTATTATTATTATTATTATTATTATTATTAGTCGCATTTTATATTATTCAGAAGCCTCAGACTTGAAAAAGTAATATATACATACCTATATGTATATATGTGTTACTCTTTTTTCTCTTTAAAATTCACGAAAATTGACGGAAAGAGATATAGAAAACAGTGGACTGTTCTAGTTTCCTGTATAGAACAACATACGAAAAGTAATAAATTAATTAATTCCAATTGACAATTTTTATTTATCATGATGAAAATCATGTTTTTAGGATGTATTTGTAAACCTTAAAAAAGGAAATAAAAAAAAATAAGAGAAACAAAAAACTGGGGAATCTCCAGAAATTTTGGGCATTTTGATAAAACAGCGAACAGCAACGCATAAACTCGAGGAACCCTACGAAGTAACCTCTTTTTGGCGGGAAATTTGCCGCCCTATCATTGGCTGTCGATGATGTCATTAACTCCACTGGCTGGTGACGTCATGAAGTGTTGCCGTCTGCCATAAGAATTCCAACCCTAAACAGTCATATATTTGAAGCTGTCTCGTGTTTGTGCATATGTCCACTGTCATGAAGACTTAAAGTCTTTATAAAATATTTTTAAATAGATTAGAGGTAAAAGAAACGATCTTGAATTACTAATTCTTCGGCATTTCTCATCATCGATGAGTTGCCAGTTTTCGATTTATTTTTAGTGTGAGAGGTTCTTTTCTAAGGACTCTGGAGTAATGACAAAAGTAACAACTTTAACTTCGAACGAAATAAAAGCTGTAAAATCTATTTTTCTTTTTCATTGTCTTTATATATGATTATATAAACTGTAAAATATTTTCTGTAAGGATTAATACTAATTAAAGATGCATAAATAACATTCTTATGAGGTTTATTATCCACTCAGTTGGCTATGATGGGGGGAGGAGCCTCTATAAATACACCCTTTAAAAGCCATTAGAGAGAATTTCGTTATTCTAAATCTATTTGAAAATATTTTACACAGAATTTAGAATTTTGTGACAATAAACATATTCCCTAAAACGTTATAAGTTTAAATATGTGAGTGTTCAGAGTTAGAATGTCTGTGCCATTTAGTAACTGTCTTATGACGTAACCAAAAGTGTAGTTAATGACGTCATCGATAGAGGAGCAAATTTCCCGCCAAAACAGCAAGTACTTCGTGGGGTTCCTTCAGTTTATGGGTTACTGTTTACTGTTTTTTTCAAAATGCCGGAAATTGGATGGAGAAAAACTATTTATTTTATAACATGAAGCATTTACTTTATTCCTTTATGCATTTGCATGTGTTTGTGTTTATTATTATAATAATAAATATTATTAATATTAATATTATATTATTATTATTATTATTATTATTATTATTATTATTATTATTATTATTATTATTATTATTATTATTGTTGTTGTTGTTGTTGTTTGAGAGATAGAGTTTTGTATTACTTTTACCTCAGCCTCGTTATTTGAAGAGATGATAAGCATCACTACTCATTTGTAGAGAGAATAGAGAAATAAAATATAATATAAAAATACGAGGCTCTCATTATCCTTATATGTACATAGAGAGAAACAATTTCGTGATTAATCAATCATAGTTAATTTCGGAATTCGGGGATTATTATTATTATTATTATTATTATTATTATTATTATTATTATTATTATTATTATTATTATTATTATTAGTCGCATTTTATATTATTCAGAAGCCTCAGACTTGAAAAAGTAATATATACATACCTATATGTATATATATGTGTTACTCTTTTTTCTCTTTAAAATTCACGAAAATTGACGGAAAGAGATATAGAAAACAGTGGACTGTTCTAGTTTCCTGTATAGAACAACATACGAAAAGTAATAAATTAATTAATTCCAATTGACAATTTTTATTTATCATGATGAAAATCATGTTTTTAGGATGTATTTGTAAACCTTAAAAAGGAAATAAAAAAATAAGAGAAACAAAACTGGGGAATCTCCAGAAATTTTGGGCATTTTGATAAAACAGCGAACAGCAACGCATAAACTCGAGGAACCCTACGAAGTAACCTCTTTTTGGCGGGAAATTTGCCGCTCTATCATTGGCTGTCGATGATGTCATTAACGCCACTGGCTGGTGACGTCATGAAGTGTTGCCGTCTGCCACAAGAATTCCAACCCTAAACAGTCATATATTTGAAGCTGTCTCGTGTTTGTGCATATGTCCACTGTCATGAAGTCTTAAATTCTTTATAAAATAATTTTAAATAGATTAGAGGTAAAAGAAACGATCTTGAATTACTAATTCTTTGGCATTTCTCATCATCTATGAGTTGCCAGTTTTCGGTTTATTTTTGGTGTAGGAGGTTCTTTTCTAAGGACTCTGGAGTAATGACGAAAGTAACAATTTTAATTCCGAACGAAATAAAAGCTGTAAAATCTATTTTTCTTTTTTATCATCTTTATATATGATTATGTGAACTGTAAAATATTTTCTGTAAGGATTAATACTAGATAAAGATGCAAAAACAACATTCCTATGAGGTTTATTATCCACTCAGTTGGCTATGATGGGGGGAGGAGCCTCTATACATATATCCTTTAAAAGCCATTGGAGAGAATTTCGTTGTTCTAAATGTATTTGGAAATATTTTACACAGAATTTATAATTTTGTGACAATAAACATATTCCCTAAAACGTTATAAGTTTAAATATATGAGTGTTCAGAGTTAGAATGTCTGTGCCATTTAGTAACCGTCTTATGACGTAACCAAAAGTGTAGTTAATGACGTCATCGATAGAGGAGCAAATTCCCGCCAAAACAGCAAGTACTTCGTGGGGTTCCTTCACTTTATGGGTTACTGTTTGCTGTTTTTTTCAAAGTGTCGGAAATTGGATGGAGAAAAACTATTTATTTTATAATATGAAGCATTTACTTTATTCCTTTATGCATTTGCATGTGTTTGTGTTTATTATTATAATAATAAATATTATTAATATTAATATTATTATATTAGTATTATTATTATTATTATTATTATTATTATTATTATTATTATTATTATTATTATTATTATTATTATTGTTGTTGTTGTTGTTTGAGAGATAGAGTTATGTATTACTTTTACCTCAGCCTCTTTATTTAAAGAGATGATAAGCATCACTACTCCTTTGTAGAGAGAAGAGAGAAATAAAATATAATATAAAAATGCGAGGCTCTCATTATCCTTATATCTACACAGAGAGAAATAAGTTCGTGAATCACAGTTAATCTCGGAATTCCAGGATTATTATTATTATTATTATTATTATTATTATTATTATTATTATTATTATTATTATTATTATTATTATTATTCATTAGTCGTATTTAATATATTATTCAGAAGTCTCAGACCTATATGTATGCTATTATGTATATATACATGTTAGTCTTTTTTCTCTTAAAAATTCACGAATATTTACGGAAAGAGATAGAGAAACAGTGGACTATTCTAGTTTCCTGTATAGAGCAACATACAAAAAGTAATAAATTAATTCACTCCAAATGACAATTTTTATTTATCATGATGAAAATCATGTTTTTAGGATGTATTTGTAAACCTTAAAAAAGGAAAAAAAAAAATAAAGGAAACTGGGGAATCTCCAGAAATTTTGGGCATTTTGATAAAACAGCGAACAGCAACGCATAAACTCGAGGAACCCTACGAAGTAACCTCTATTTGGCGGGAAATTTGCCGCCCTATCATTGGCTGCCGATGATGTCATTAACGCCACTGGCTGGTGACGTCATGAAGTGTTGCAGTCTGCCATAAGAATTCCAACCCTAAACAGTCATATATTTAAAGCTGTCTCGTATTTGTGTATATGTCCACTGTCATGAAGTCTTAAATTCTTTATAAAATATTTTAAAACAGATTAGAGGTAAAAGAAACGATCTTTAATTACTAATTCTTCGGCATTTCTCATCATCGAGTAGTTGCCAGTTTTCGGTTTATTTTTGGTGTAGGAGGTTCTTTTCTAAGGACTCTGGAGTAATGACAAAAGTAACAATTTTAATTCCGAACGAAATAAAAGCTGTAAAATCTATTTTTCTTTTTCAGCGTCTGTATATATGATTATGTGAACTGTAAAATATTTTCTGTAAGGATTAATACTAATTAAAGATGCAAAACCAACATTCCTGTGAGGTTTATAATTCACTCAGTTGGCTATGATGGGGGGAGGAGCCTCTGTACATACATCCTTTAAAAGCCATTGGAGAGTATTTCGTTGTTCTAAATGTATTTGGAAATATTTTACACAGAATTTAGAATTTTGTGACAATAAACATATTCCCTAAAACGTTATAAGTTTAAATATATGAGTGTTCAGAGTTAGAATGTCTGTGCCATTTAGTAACTGTCTCATGACGTAACCAAAAGTGTAGTTAATGACGTCATCGATAGAGGAGCAAATTTCCCGCCAAAACAGCAAGTACTTCGTGGGGTTCCTTCAGTTTATGGGTTACTGTTTGCTGTTTTTTTCAAAATGCCGGAAATTGGATGGAGAAAAACTATTTATTTTATAATATGAAGCATTTACTTTATTCCTTTATGCATTTGCATGTGTTTGTGTTTATTATTATAAAAATAAATATTATTAATATTAATATTATTATATTAGTATTATTATTATTATTATTATTATTATTATTATTATTATTATTATTATTATTATTGTTGTTGTTGTTGTTGTTGTTGTTGTTGTTTGAGAGATAGAGTTTTGTATTACTTTTACCTCAGCCTCGTTATTTGAAGAGATGATAAGCATCACTACTCATTTGTAGAGAGAATAGAGAAATAAAATATAATATAAAAATACGAGGCTCTCATTATCCTTATATGTACATAGAGAGAAACAATTTCGTGATTAATCAATCATAGTTAATTTCGGAATTCGGGGATTATTATTATTATTATTATTATTATTATTATTATTATTATTATTATTATTATTATTATTATTATTAGTCGCATTTTATATTATTCAGAAGCCTCAGACTTGAAAAAGTAATATATACATACCTATATGTATATATATGTGTTACTCTTTTTTCTCTTTAAAATTCACGAAAATTGACGGAAAGAGATATAGAAAACAGTGGACTTTTCTAGTTTCCTGTATAGACAAACATACGAAAAGTAATAAATTAATTAATTCCAATTGACAATTTTTATTTATCATGATGAAAATCATGTTTTTAGGATGTATTTGTAAACCTTAAAAAAGGAAATAAAAAAAAATAAGAGAAACAAAAAACTTGGGAATCTCCAGAAATTTTGGGCATTTTGATAAAACAGCGAACAGCAACGCATAAACTCGAGGAACCCTACGAAGTAACCTCTATTTGGCGGGAAATTTGCCGCCCTATCATTGGCTGCCGATGATGTCATTAACGCCACTGGCTGGTGACGTCATGAAGTGTTGCCGTCTGCCATAAGAATTCCAACCCTAAACAGTCATATATTTAATGCTGTCTCGTGTTTGTGCATATGTCCACTGTCATGAAGACTTAAAGTCTTTATAAAATAATTTTAAATAGATTACAGGTAAAAGAAACAATCTTTAATTACTAATTCTTCGGCATTTCTCATCATCGATGAGTTGCCAGTTTTCGGTTTATTTTTGGTGTAGGAGGTTCTTTTCTAAGGACTCTGGAGTAATGACAAAAGTAACAATTTCAATTCCGAACGAAATAAAAGCTGTAAAATCTATTTTTCTTTTTATCATCTTTATATATGATTATGTGAACTGTAAAATATTTTCTGTAAGGATTAATACTAGATAAAGATGCAAAAACAACATTCCTATGAGGTTTATTATCCACTCAGTTGGCTATGATGGGGGGAGGAGCCTCTATACATACATCCTTTAAAAGCCATTGGAGAGAATTTCGTTGTTCTAAATGTATTTGGAAATATTTTACACAGAATTTATAATTTTGTGACAATAAACATATTCCCTAAAACGTTATAAGTTTAAATATATGACTGTTCAGAGTTAGAATGTCTGTGCCATTTAGTAACTGTCTTATGACGTAACCAAAAGTGTAGTTAATGACGTCATCGATAGAGGAGCAAATTTCCCGCCAAAACAGCAAGTACTTCGTGGGGCTCCTCCAGTTTATGGGTTACTGTTTGCTGTTTTTTTTAAAATGTCGGAAATTGGATGGAGAAAAACTATTTATTTTATAATATGAAGCATTTACTTTATTCCTTTATGCATTTGCATGTGTTTGTGTTTATTATTATAATAATAAATATTATTATTAATATTATTATATTATTGTTATTGTTATTACTATTATTATTATTATTATTATTATTATTATTATTATTATTATTATTATTATTATTATTATTATTATTGTTGTTGTTGTTGTTGCTGTTTGAGAGATAGAGTTATGTATTACTTTTACCTCAGCCTCTTTATTTAAAGAGATGATAAGCATCACTACTCCTTTGTAGAGAGAAGAGAGAAATAAAATATAATATAAAAATGCGAGGCTCTCATTATCCTTATATCTACACAGAGAGAAATAATTTCGTGAATAATCAATCACAGTTAATCTCGGAATTCCAGGATTATTATTATTATTATTGTTATTATTATTAATATTATTATTATTATTATTATTATTATTATTATTATTATTATTATTATTATTCATTAGTCGTATTTTATATATTATTTAGAAGTCTCAGACCTATATGTATGCATATGTATATATACATGTGAGTCTTTTTCTCTTCAAAATTCACGAAAATTTACGGAAAGAGATAGAGAAACAGTAGACTATTCTAGTTTCCTGTATAGAACAACATACAAAAAGTAATAAATTAATTCACTCCAATTGACAATTTTTATTTATCATGATGAAAATCATGTTTTTAGGATGTATTTGTAAACCTTAAAAAAGGAAATAAAAAAATAAGAAAAACAAAAACTTGGGAATCTCCAGAAATTTTGGGCATTTTGATAAAACAGCGAACAGCAACGCATAAACTCGAGGAACCCTACGAAGTAACCTCTTTTTGGCGGGAAATTTGCCGCCCTATCATTGGCTGTCGATGATGTCATTAACTCCACTGGTTGGTGACGTCATGAAGTGTTGCCGTCTGCCATAAGAATTCCAACCCTAAACAGTCATATATTTGAAGCTGTCTCGTGTTTGTGCATATGTCCACTGTCATGAAGACTTAAAGTCTTTATAAAATAATTTTAAATAGATTACAGGTAAAAGAAACAATCTTTAATTACTAATTCTTCGGCATTTCTCATCATCGATGAGTTGCCAGTTTTCGGTTTATTTTTGGTGTAGGAGGTTCTTTTCTAAGGACTCTGGAGTAATGACAAAAGTAACAATTTCAATTCCGAACGAAATAAAAGCTGTAAAATCTATTTTTCTTTTATCATCTTTATATATGATTATGTGAACTGTAAAATATTTTCTGTAAGGATTAATACTAGATAAAGATGCAAAAACAACATTCCTATGAGGTTTATTATCCACTCAGTTGGCTATGATGGGGGAGGAGCCTCTATACATACATCTTTTAAAAGCCATTGGAGAGACTTTCGTTGTTCTAAATGTATTTGGAAATATTTTACACAGAATTTAGAATTTTGTGACAATAAACATATTCCCTAAAACGTTATAAGTTTAAATATGTGAGTGTTCAGAGTTAGAATGTCTGTGCCATTTAGCAACTGTCTCATGACGTAACCAAAAGTGTAGTTAATGACGTCATCGATAGAGGAGCAAATTTCCCAAAAACAGCAAGTACTTCGTGGGGCTCCTCCAGTTTATGGGTTACTGTTTGCTGTTTTTTTCAAAGTGTCGGAAATTGGATGGAGAAAAACTATTTATTTTATAATATGAAGCATTTACTTTATTCCTTTATGCATTTGCATGTGTTTGTGTTTATTATTATAATAATAAATATTATTAATATTAATATTATTATATTAGTATTATTATTATTATTATTATTATTATTATTATTATTATTATTATTGTTGTTGTTGTTTGAGAGATAGAGTTATGTATTACTTTTACCTCAGCCTCTTTATTTAAAGAGATGATAAGCATCACTACTCCTTTGTAGAGAGAAGAGAGAAATAAAATATAATATAAAAATGCGAGGCTCTCATTATCCTTATATCTACACAGAGAGAAATAATTTCGTGAATAATCAATCACAGTTAATCTCAAAATTCCAGGATTATTATTATTATTATTATTATTATTATTATTATTATTATTATTATTATTATTATTATTATTATTATTATTATTATTATTATTATTATTATTATTCATTAGTCGTATTTTATATATTATTCAGAAGTCTCAGACCTATATGTATGCATATGTATATATACATGTGAGTCTTTTTCTCTTCAAAATTCACGAAAATTTACGGAAAGAGATAGAGAAACAGTAGACTATTCTAGTTTCCTGTATAGAACAACATACAAAAAGTAATAAATTAATTCACTCCAATTGACAATTTTTATTTATCATGATGAAAATCATGTTTTTAGGATGTATTTGTAAACCTTAAAAAAGGAAATAAAAAAAAATAAGAAAAACAAAAAACTTGGGAATCTCCAGAAATTTTGGGCATTTTGATAAAACAGCGAACAGCAACGCATAAACTCGAGGAACCCTACGAAGTAACCTCTTTTTGGCGGGAAATTTGCCGCCCTATCATTGGCTGTCGATGATGTCATTAACTCCACTGGTTGGTGACGTCATGAAGTGTTGCCGTCTGCCATAAGAATTCCAACCCTAAACAGTCATATATTTAAAGCTGTCTCGTATTTGTGTATATGTCCATTGTCATGAAGTCTTAAATTCTTTATAAAATATTTTAAAACAGATTAGAGGTAAAAGAAACGATCTTTAATTACTAATTCTTCGGCATTTCTCATCATCGAGGAGTTGCCAGTTTTCGGTTTATTTTTGGTGTAGGAGGTTCTTTTCTAAGGACTCTGGAGTAATGACAAAAGTAACAATTTTAATTCCGAACGAAATAAAAGCTGTAAAATCTATTTTTCTTTTTCAGTGTCTTTATATATGATTATGTGAACTGTACAATATTTTCTGTAAGGATTAATTCTAATTAAAGATGCAAAAACAACATTCCTGTGAGGTTTATAATTCACTCAGTTGGCTATGATGGGGGAGGAGCCTCTATACATACATCCTTTAAAAAGCCATTGGAGAGAATTTCGTTGTTCTAAATGTATTTGGAAATATTTTACACAGAATTTAGAATTTTGTGACAATAAACAAATTCCTAAAACGTTATAAGTTTAAATATATGACTGTTCAGAGTTAGAATGTCTGTGCCATTTAGTAACCGTCTTATGACGTAACCAAAAGTGTAGTTAATGACGTCATCGATAGAGGAGCAAATTTCCCGCCAAAACAGCAAGTACTTCGTGGGGTTCCTTCAGTTTATGGGTTACTGTTTGCTGTTTTTTTTAAAATGTCGGAAATTGGATGGAGAAAAACTATTTATTTTATAATATGAAGCATTTACTTTATTCCTTTATGCATTTGCATGTGTTTGTGTTTATTATTATAATAATAAATATTATTATTAATATTATATTATTGTTATTGTTATTACTATTATTATTATTATTATTATTATTATTATTATTATTATTATTATTGTTGTTGTTGTTGTTGTTGCTGTTTGAGAGATAGAGTTATGTATTACTTTTACCTCAGCCTCTTTATTTAAAGAGATGATAAGCATCACTACTCCTTTGTAGAGAGAAGAGAGAAATAAAATATAATATAAAAATGCGAGGCTCTCATTATCCTTATATCTACACAGAGAGAAATAATTTCGTGAATAATCAATCACAGTTAATCTCGGAATTCCAGGATTATTATTATTATTATTATTATTATTATTATTATTATTATTATTATTATTATTATTATTATTATTATTATTATTATCATTATTATTATTATTCATTAGTCGTATTTTATATATTATTCAGAAGTCTCAGACCTATATGTATGCATATGTATATATACATGTGAGTCTTTTTCTTTTCAAAATTCACGAAAATTTACGGAAAGAGATAGAGAAACAGTAGACTATTCTAGTTTCCTGTATAGAACAACATACAAAAAGTAATAAATTAATTCACTCCAATTGACAATTTTATTTATCATGATGAAAATCATGTTTTTAGGATGTATTTGTAAACCTTAAAAAGGAAATAAAAAAATAAGAAAAACAAAAACTTGGGAATCTCCAGAAATTTTGGGCATTTTGATAAAACAGCGAACAGCAACGCATAAACTCGAGGAACCCTACGAAGTAACCTCTTTTTGGCGGGAAATTTGCCGCCCTATCATTGGCTGTCGATGATGTCATTAACTCCACTGGTTGGTGACGTCATGAAGTGTTGCCGTCTGCCATAAGAATTCCAACCCTAAACAGTCATATATTTGAAGCTGTCTCGTGTTTGTGCATATGTCCACTGTCATGAAGACTTAAAGTCTTTATAAAATAATTTTAAATAGATTACAGGTAAAAGAAACAATCTTTAATTACTAATTCTTCGGCATTTCTCATCATCGATGAGTTGCCAGTTTTCGGTTTATTTTTGGTGTAGGAGGTTCTTTTCTAAGGACTCTGGAGTAATGACAAAAGTAACAATTTCAATTCCGAACGAAATAAAAGCTGTAAAATCTATTTTTCTTTTTTATCATCTTTATATATGATTATGTGAACTGTAAAATATTTTCTGTAAGGATTAATACTAGATAAAGATGCAAAAACAACATTCCTATGAGGTTTATTATCCACTCAGTTGGCTATGATGGGGGAGGAGCCTCTATACATACATCTTTTAAAAGCCATTGGAGAGACTTTCGTTGTTCTAAATGTATTTGGAAATATTTTACACAGAATTTAGAATTTTGTGACAATAAACATATTCCCTAAAACGTTATAAGTTTAAATATGTGAGTGTTCAGAGTTAGAATGTCTGTGCCATTTAGCAACTGTCTCATGACGTAACCAAAAGTGTAGTTAATGACGTCATCGATAGAGGAGCAAATTTCCCGCCAAAACAGCAAGTACTTCGTGGGGCTCCTCCAGTTTATGGGTTACTGTTTGCTGTTTTTTTCAAAGTGTCGGAAATTGGATGGAGAAAAACTATTTATTTTATAATATGAAGCATTTACTTTATTCCTTTATGCATTTGCATGTGTTTGTGTTTATTATTATAATAATAAATATTATTAATATTAATATTATTATATTAGTATTATTATTATTATTATTATTATTATTATTATTATTATTATTATTATTATTATTATTGTTGTTGTTGTTTGAGAGATAGAGTTATGTATTACTTTTACCTCAGCCTCTTTATTTAAAGAGATGATAAGCATCACTACTCCTTTGTAGAGAGAAGAGAGAAATAAAATATAATATAAAAATGCGAGGCTCTCATTATCCTTATATCTACACAGAGAGAAATAATTTCGTGAATAATCAATCACAGTTAATCTCGGAATTCCAGGATTATTATTATTATTATTATTATTATTATTATTATTATTATTATTATTATTATTATTATTATTATTATTATTATTATTATTATTATTATTATTATTATTATTCATTAGTCGTATTTTATATATTATTCAGAAGTCTCAGACCTATATGTATGCATATGTATATATACATGTGAGTCTTTTTTCTCTTCAAAATTCACGAAAATTTACGGAAAGAGATAGAGAAACAGTAGACTATTCTAGTTTCCTGTATAGAACAACATACAAAAAGTAATAAATTAATTCACTCCAATTGACAATTTTTATTTATCATGATGAAAATCATGTTTTTAGGATGTATTTGTAAACCTTAAAAAAGGAAATAAAAAAAAATAAGAAAAACAAAAAACTTGGGAATCTCCAGAAATTTTGGGCATTTTGATAAAACAGCGAACAGCAACGCATAAACTCGAGGAACCCTACGAAGTAACCTCTTTTTGGCGGGAAATTTGCCGCCCTATCATTGGCTGCCGATGATGTCATTAACGCCACTGGCTGGTGACGTCATGAAGTGTTGCCGTCTGCCATAAGAATTCCAACCCTAAACAGTCATATATTTAAAGCTGTCTCGTATTTGTGTATATGTCCATTGTCATGAAGTCTTAAATTCTTTATAAAATATTTTAAAACAGATTAGAGGTAAAAGAAACGATCTTTAATTACTAATTCTTCGGCATTTCTCATCATCGAGGAGTTGCCAGTTTTCGGTTTATTTTTGGTGTAGGAGGTTCTTTTCTAAGGACTCTGGAGTAATGACAAAAGTAACAATTTTAATTCCGAACGAAATAAAAGCTGTAAAATCTATTTTTCTTTTTCAGTGTCTTTATATATGATTATGTGAACTGTACAATATTTTCTGTAAGGATTAATACTAATTAAAGATGCAAAAACAACATTCCTGTGAGGTTTATAATTCACTCAGTTGGCTATGATGGGGGGAGGAGCCTCTATACATACATCCTTTAAAAGCCATTGGAGAGAATTTCGTTGTTCTAAATGTATTTGGAAATATTTTACACAGAATTTAGAATTTTGTGACAATAAACATATTCCCTAAAACGTTATAAGTTTAAATATATGACTGTTCAGAGTTAGAATGTCTGTGCCATTTAGTAACCGTCTTATGACGTAACCAAAAGTGTAGTTAATGACGTCATCGATAGAGGAGCAAATTTCCCGCCAAAACAGCAAGTACTTCGTGGGGTTCCTTCAGTTTATGGGTTACTGTTTGCTGTTTTTTTTAAAATGTCGGAAATTGGATAGAGAAAAACTATTTATTTTATAATATGAAGCATTTACTTTATTCCTTTATGCATTTGCATGTGTTTGTGTTTATTATTATAATAATAAATATTATTATTAATATTATATTATTGTTATTGTTATTACTATTATTATTATTATTATTATTATTATTATTATTATTGTTGTTGTTGTTGTTGTTGCTGTTTGAGAGATAGAGTTATGTATTACTTTTACCTCAGCCTCTTTATTTAAAGAGATGATAAGCATCACTACTCCTTTGTAGAGAGAAGAGAGAAATAAAATATAATATAAAAATGCGAGGCTCTCATTATCCTTATATCTACACAGAGAGAAATAATTTCGTGAATAATCAATCACAATTAATCTCGGAATTCCAGGATTATTATTATTATTATTATTATTATTATTATTATTATTATTATTATTATTATTATCATTATTATTATTATTCATTAGTCGTATTTTATATATTATTCAGAAGTCTCAGACCTATATGTATGCATATGTATATATACATGTGAGTATTTTTTCTTTTCAAAATTCACGAAAATTTACGGAAAGAGATAGAGAAACAGTAGACTATTCTAGTTTCCTGTATAGAACAACATACAAAAAGTAATAAATTAATTCACTCCAATTGACAATTTTTATTTATCATGATGAAAATCATGTTTTTAGGATGTATTTGTAAACCTTAAAAAAGGAAATAAAAAAATAAGAAAAACAAAAACTTGGGAATCTCCAGAAATTTTGGGCATTTTGATAAAACAGCGAACAGCAACGCATAAACTCGAGGAACCCTACGAAGTAACCTCTTTTTGGCGGGAAATTTGCCGCCCTATCATTGGCTGTCGATGATGTCATTAACTCCACTGGTTGGTGACGTCATGAAGTGTTGCCGTCTGCCATAAGAATTCCAACCCTAAACAGTCATATATTTGAAGCTGTCTCGTGTTTGTGCATATGTCCACTGTCATGAAGACTTAAAGTCTTTATAAAATAATTTTAAATAGATTACAGGTAAAAGAAACAATCTTTAATTACTAATTCTTTCGGCATTTCTCATCATCGATGAGTTGCCAGTTTTCGGTTTATTTTTGGTGTAGGAGGTTCTTTTCTAAGGACTCTGGAGTAATGACAAAAAAGTAACAATTTCAATTCCGAACGAAATAAAAGCTGTAAAATCTATTTTTCTTTTTATCATCTTTATATATGATTATGTGAACTGTAAAATATTTTCTGTAAGGATTAATACTAGATAAAGATGCAAAAACAACATTCCTATGAGGTTTATTATCCACTCAGTTGGCTATGATGGGGGAGGAGCCTCTATACATACATCTTTTAAAAGCCATTGGAGAGACTTTCGTTGTTCTAAATGTATTTGGAAATATTTTACACAGAATTTAGAATTTTGTGACAATAAACATATTCCCTAAAACGTTATAAGTTTAAATATGTGAGTGTTCAGAGTTAGAATGTCTGTGCCATTTAGCAACTGTCTCATGACGTAACCAAAAGTGTAGTTAATGACGTCATCGATAGAGGAGCAAATTTCCCGCCAAAACAGCAAGTACTTCGTGGGGTTCCTTCAGTTTATGGGTTACTGTTTGCTGTTTTTTTCAAAGTGTCGGAAATTGGATGGAGAAAAACTATTTATTTTATAACATGAAGCATTTACTTTATTCCTTTATGCATTTGCATGTGTTTGTGTTTATTATTATAATAATAAATATTATTAATATTAATATTATATTATTATTATTATTATTATTATTATTATTATTATTATTATTGTTGTTGTTGTTGTTGTTTGAGAGATAGAGTTTTGTATTACTTTTACCTCAGCCTCGTTATTTGAAGAGATGATAAGCATCACTACTCATTTGTAGAGAGAAGAGAGAAATAAAATATAATATAAAAATGCGAGGCTCTCATTATCCTTATATCTACACAGAGAGAAATAATTTCGTGAATAATCAATCACAGTTAATCTCAGAATTCCAGGATTATTATTATTATTATTATTATTATTATTATTATTATTATTATTATTATTATTATTATTATTATTATTATTATTATTATTATTCATTAGTCGTATTTTATATATTATTCAGAAGTCTCAGACCTATATGTATGCATATGTATATATACATGTGTCTTTTTCTTTCAAAATTCACGAAAATTTACGGAAAGAGATAGAGAAACAGTAGACTATTCTAGTTTCCTGTATAGAACAACATACAAAAGTAATAAATTAATTCACTCCAATTGACAATTTTTATTTATCATGATGAAAATCATGTTTTTAGGATGTATTTGTAAACCTTAAAAAAGGGAAATAAAAAAATAAGAGAAACAAAAAAAAACTGGGGAATCTCCAGAAATTTTGGGCATTTTGATAAAACAGCGAACAGCAACGCATAAACTCGAGGAACCCTACGAAGTAACCTCTTTTTGGCGGGAAATTTGCCGCCCTATCATTGGCTGCCGATGATGTCATTAACGCCACTGGCTGGTGACGTCATGAAGTGTTGCCGTCTGCCATAAGAATTCCAACCCTAAACAGTCATATATTTAAAGCTGTCTCGTATTTGTGTATATGTCCATTGTCATGAAGTCTTAAATTCTTTATAAAATATTTTAAAACAGATTAGAGGTAAAAGAAACGATCTTTGATTACTAATTCTTCGGCATTTCTCATCATCGAGGAGTTGCCAGTTTTCAGTTTATTTTTTGGTGTAGGAGGTTCTTTTTCTAAGGACTCTGGAGTAATGACAAAAGTAACAATTTTAATTCCGAACGAAATAAAAGCTGTAAAATCTATTTTTCTTTTTCAGTGTCTTTATATATGATTATGTGAACTGTACAATATTTTCTGTAAGGATTAATACTAATTAAAGATGCAAAAACAACATTCCTGTGAGGTTTATAATTCACTCAGTTGGCTATGATGGGGAGGAGCCTCTATACATACATCCTTTAAAAGCCATTGGAGAGAATTTCGTTGTTCTAAATGTATTTGGAAATATTTTACACAGAATTTAGAATTTTGTGACAATAAACATATTCCCTAAAACGTTATAAGTTTAAATATATGACTGTTCAGAGTTAGAATGTCTGTGCCATTTAGTAACCGTCTTATGACGTAACCAAAAGTGTAGTTAATGACGTCATCGATAGAGGAGCAAATTTCCCGCCAAAACAGCAAGTACTTCGTGGGGTTCCTTCAGTTTATGGGTTACTGTTTGCTGTTTTTTTTAAAATGTCGGAAATTGGATAGAGAAAAACTATTTATTTTATAATATGAAGCATTTACTTTATTCCTTTATGCATTTGCATGTGTTTGTGTTTATTATTATAATAATAAATATTATTATTAATATTATATTATTGTTATTGTTATTACTATTATTATTATTATTATTATTATTATTATTATTATTGTTGTTGTTGTTGTTGTTGCTGTTTGAGAGATAGAGTTATGTATTACTTTTACCTCAGCCTCTTTATTTAAAGAGATGATAAGCATCACTACTCCTTTGTAGAGAGAAGAGAGAAATAAAATATAATATAAAAATGCGAGGCTCTCATTATCCTTATATCTACACAGAGAGAAATAATTTCGTGAATAATCAATCACAGTTAATCTCAAATTCCAGGATTATTATTATTATTATTATTATTATTATTATTATTATTATTATTATTATTATTATTATTTATTATTATTATTCATTAGTCGTATTTTATATATTATTCAGAAGTCTCAGACCTATATGTATGCATATGTATATATACATGTGAGTATTTTTCTTTTCAAAATTCACGAAAATTTACGGAAAGAGATAGAGAAAACAGTAGACTATTCTAGTTTCCTGTATAGAACAACATACAAAAAGTAATAAATTAATTCACTCCAATTGACAATTTTTATTTATCATGATGAAAATCATGTTTTTAGGATGTATTTGTAAACCTTAAAAAGGAAATAAAAAAATAAGAAAAACAAAAACTTGGGAATCTCCAGAAATTTTGGGCATTTTGATAAAACAGCGAACAGCAACGCATGCATAAACTCGAGGAACCCTACGAAGTAACCTCTTTTTGGCGGGAAATTTGCCGCCCTATCATTGGCTGTCGATGATGTCATTAACTCCACTGGTTGGTGACGTCATGAAGTGTTGCCGTCTGCCATAAGAATTCCAACCCTAAACAGTCATATATTTGAAGCTGTCTCGTGTTTGTGCATATGTCCACTGTCATGAAGACTTAAAGTCTTTATAAAATAATTTTAAATAGATTACAGGTAAAAGAAACAATCTTTAATTACTAATTCTTCGGCATTTCTCATCATCGATGAGTTGCCAGTTTTCGGTTTATTTTTGGTGTAGGAGGTTCTTTTCTAAGGACTCTGGAGTAATGACAAAGTAACAATTTCAATTCCGAACGAAATAAAAGCTGTAAAATCTATTTTTCTTTTTATCATCTTTATATATGATTATGTGAACTGTAAAATATTTTCTGTAAGGATTAATACTAGATAAAGATGCAAAACAACATTCCTATGAGGTTTATTATCCACTCAGTTGGCTATGATGGGGAGGAGCCTCTATACATACATCTTTTAAAAGCCATTGGAGAGACTTTCGTTGTTCTAAATGTATTTGGAAATATTTTACACAGAATTTAGAATTTTGTGACAATAAACATATTCCCTAAAACGTTATAAGTTTAAATATGTGAGTGTTCAGAGTTAGAATGTCTGTGCCATTTAGCAACTGTCTCATGACGTAACCAAAAGTGTAGTTAATGACGTCATCGATAGAGGAGCAAATTTCCCGCCAAAACAGCAAGTACTTCGTGGGGTTCCTTCAGTTTATGGGTTACTGTTTGCTGTTTTTTTCAAAGTGTCGGAAATTGGATGGAGAAAAACTATTTATTTTATAACATGAAGCATTTACTTTATTCCTTTATGCATTTGCATGTGTTTGTGTTTATTATTATAATAATAAATATTATTATTAATATTATATTATTGTTATTATTATTATTATTATTATTATTATTATTATTATTATTATTATTATTATTATTATTATTATTGTTGTTGTTGTTGCTGTTTGAGAGATAGAGTTATGTATTACTTTTACCTCAGCCTCTTTATTTAAAGAGATGATAAGCATCACTACTCCTTTGTAGAGAGAAGAGAGAAATAAAATATAATATAAAAATGCGAGGCTCTCATTATCCTTATATCTACACAGAGAGAAATAATTTCGTGAATAATCAATCACAGTTAATCTCGGAATTCCAGGATTATTATTATTATTATTATTATTATTATTATTATTATTATTATTATTATTATTATTATTATTATTCATTAGTCGTATTTTATATATTATTCAGAAGTCTCAGACCTATATGTATGCTATTATGTATATATACATGTTAGTCTTTTTTCTCTTAAAAATTCACGAAAATTTACGGAAAGAGATACAGAAACAGTGGACTATTCTAGTTTCCTGTATAGAGCAACATACAAAAAGTAATAAATTAATTCACTCCAATTGACAATTTTTATTTATCATGATGAAAATCATGTTTTTGGATGTATTTGTAAACCTTAAAAAAGGAAAAAAAAAAAAATAAAAGAAACTGGGGAATCTCCAGAAATTTTGGGCATTTTGATAAAACAGCGAACAGCAACGCATAAACTCGAGGAACCCTACGAAGTAACCTCTATTTGGCGGGAAATTTGCCGCCCTATCATTGGCTGCCGATGATGTCATTAACGCCACTGGCTGGTGACGTCATGAAGTGTTGCCGTCTGCCATAAGAATTCCAACCCTAAACAGTCATATATTTAAAGCTGTCTCGTATTTGTGTATATGTCCATTGTCATGAAGTCTTTAATTCTTTATAAAATATTTTAAAACAGATTAGAGGTAAAAAAAACGATCTTTAATTACTAATTCTTCGGCATTTCTCATCATCGAGGAGTTGCCAGTTTTCGGTTTATTTTTGGTGTACGAGGTTCTTTTCTAAGGACTCTGGAGTAATGACAAAAGTAACAATTTTAATTCCGAACGAAATAAAAGCTGTAAAATCTATTTTTCTTTTTCAGCGTCTGTATATATGATTATGTGAACTGTACAATATTTTCTGTAAGGATTAATACTAATTAAAGATGCAAAACCAACATTCCTGTGAGGTTTATAATTCACTCAGTTGGCTATGATGGGGGGAGGAGCCTCTATACATACATCCTTTAAAAGCCATTGGAGAGTATTTCGTTGTTCTAAATGTATTTGGAAATATTTTACACAGAATTTATAATTTTGTGACAATAAACATATTCCCTAAAACGTTATAAGTTTAAATATGTGAGTGTTCGGAGTTAGAATGTCTGTGCCATTTAGCAACTGTCTCATGACGTAACCAAAAGTGTAGTTAATGACGTCATCGATAGAGGAGCAAATTTCCCGCCAAAACAGCAAGTACTTCGTGGGGTTCCTTCAGTTTATGGGTTACTGTTTGCTGTTTTTTTCAAAGTGTCGGAAATTGGATGGAGAAAAACTATTTATTTTATAACATGAAGCGTTTACTTTATTCCTTTATGCATTTGCATGTGTTCGTGTTTATTATTATAATAATAAATATTATTAATATTAATATTATATTATTATTATTATTATTATTATTATTATTATTATTATTATTGTTGTTGTTGTTTGAGAGATAGAGTTTTGTATTACTTTTACCTCAGCCTCGTTATTTGAAGAGATGATAAGCATCACTACTCCTTTGTAGAGAGAATAGAGAAATAAAATATAATATAAAAATACGAGGCTCTCATTATCCTTATATGTACATAGAGAGAAACAATTTCGTGATTAATCAATCATAGTTAATTTCGGAATTCGGGGATTATTATTATTATTATTATTATTATTATTATTATTATTATTATTATTATTATTATTATTAGTCGCATTTTATATTATTCAGAAGCCTCAGACTTGAAAAAGTAATATATACATACCTATATGTATATATATGTTTACTCTTTTTCTCTTTAAAATTCACGAAAATTGACGGAAAGAGATATAGAAAACAGTGGACTTTTCTAGTTTCCTGTACAGAACAACATACAAAAAGTAATAAATTAATTAATTCCAATTGACAATTTTTATTTATCATGATGAAAATCATGTTTTTAGGATGTATTTGTAAACCTTAAAAAAGGAAATAAAAAAAAATAAGAGAAACAAAAAATTGGGGAATCTCCAGAAATTTTGGGCATTTTGATAAAACAGCGAACAGCAACGCATAAACTCGAGGAACTATACGAAGTAACCTCTTTTTGGCGGGAAATTTGCCGCCCTATCATTGGCTGTCGATGATGTCATTAACTCCACTGGCTGGTGACGTCATGAAGTGTTGCCGTCTGCCACAAGAATTCCAACCCTAAACAGTCATATATTTGAAGCTGTCTCGTGTTTGTGCATATGTCCACTGTCATGAAGACTTAAATTCTTTATAAAATAATTTTAAATAGATTAGAGGTAAAAGAAACGATCTTTAATTACTAATTCTTTGGCATTTCTCATCATCTATGAGTTGCCAGTTTTCGGTTTATTTTTGGTGTAGGAGGTTCTTTTCTAAGGACTCTGGAGTAATGACGAAAGTAACAACTTTAACTTCGAACGAAATAAAAGCTGTAAAATTTATTTTTCTTTTTCATTGTCTTTATATATGATTATATAAACTGTAAAATATTTTCTGTAAGGATTAATACTAATTAAAGATGCATAAATAACATTCTTATGAGGTTTATTATCCACTCAGTTGGCTATGATGGGGGGAGGAGCCTCTATAAATACACCCTTTAAAAGCCATTAGAGAGAATTTCGTTATTCTAAATGTATTTGGAAATATTTTACACAGAATTTATAATTTTGTGACAATAAACATATTCCCTAAAACGTTATAAGTTTAAATATGTGAGTGTTCAGAGTTAGAATGTCTGTGCCATTTAGTAACTGTCTTATGACGTAACCAAAAGTGTAGTTAATGACGTCATCGATAGAGGAGCAAATTTCCCGCCAAAACAGCAAGTACTTCGTGGGGTTCCTTCAGTTTATGGGTTACTGTTTGCTGTTTTTTTCAAAGTGTCGGAAATTGGATGGAGAAAAACTATTCATTTTATAACATGAAGCGTTTACTTTATTCCTTTATGCATTTGCATGTGTTTGTGTTTATTATTATAATAATAAATATTATTAATATTAATATTATATTATTATTATTATTATTATTATTATTATTATTATTATTATTATTATTATTATTGTTGTTGTTGTTGTTGTTGTTGTTTGAGAGATAGAGTTTTGTATTACTTTTACCTCAGCCTCGTTATTTGAAGAGATGATAAGCATCACTACATATTTGTAGAGAGAATAGAGAAATAAAATATAATATAAAAATACGAGGCTCTCATTATCCTTATATGTACATAGAGAGAAACAATTTCGTGATTAATCAATCATAGTTAATTTCGGAATTCGGGGATTATTATTATTATTATTAATATTATTATTATTATTATTATTATTATTAGTCGCATTTTATATTATTCAGAAGCCTCAGACTTGAAAAAGTAATATATACATACCTATATGTATATATATGTGTTACTCTTTTTTCTCTTTAAAATTCACAAAAATTGACGGAAAGAGATATAGAAAACAGTGGACTTTTCTAGTTTCCTGTGTAGAACAACATACAAAAAGTAATAAATTAATTAATTCCAATTGACAATTTTTATTTATCATGATGAAAATCATGTTTTTAGGATGTATTTGTAAACCTTAAAAAAGGAAATAAAAAAAAATAAGAGAAACAAAAAACTGGGGAATCTCCAGAAATTTTGGGCATTTTGATAAAACAGCGAACAGCAACGCATAAACTCGAGGAACCCTACGAAGTAACCTCTTTTTGGCGGGAAATTTGCCGCCCTATCATTGGCTGTCGATGATGTCATTAACTCCACTGGCTGGTGACGTCATGAAGTGTTGCCGTCTGCCACAAGAATTCCAACCCTAAACAGTCATATATTTGAAGCTGTCTCGTGTTTGTGCATATGTCCACTGTCATGAAGACTTAAAGTCTTTATAAAATATTTTTAAATAGATTAGAGGTAAAAGAAACGATCTTGAATTACTAATTCTTCGGCATTTCTCATCATCGATGAGTTGGCAATTTTCGATTTATTTTTAGTGTGAGAGGTTCTTTTCTAAGGACTCTGGAGTAATGACAAAAGTAACAACTTTAACTCCGAACGAAATAAAAGCTGTAAAACCTATTTTTCTTTTTCGGCGTCTTTATATATGATTATATAAACTGTAAAATATTTTCTGTAAGGATTAATACTAATTAAAGATGCATAAACAACATTCCTATGAGGTTTATTAACCACTCAGTTGGCTATGATGGGGGGAGGAGGCTCTATACATATATCCTTTAAAAGCCATTAGAGAGAATTTCGTTGTTCTAAATGTATTTGGAAATATTTTACACAGAATTTATAATTTTGTGACAATAAACATAATCCCTAAAACGTTATAAGTTTAAATATATGACTGTTCAGAGTTAGAATGTCTGTGCCATTTAGTAACTGTCTTATGACGTAACCAAAAGTGTAGTTAATGACGTCATCGATAGAAGAGCAAATTTCCCGCCAAAACAGCAAGTACTTCGTGGGGTTCCTTCAGTTTATGGGTTACTGTTTGCTGTTTTTTTTAAAATGTCGGAAATTGGATGGAGAAAAACTATTTATTTTATAATATGAAGCATTTACTTTATTCCTTTATGCATTTGCATGTGTTTGTGTTTATTATTATAATAATAAATATTATTATTAATATTATTATATTATTGTTATTGTTATTACTATTATTATTTTTATTATTATTATTATTATTATTATTATTGTTGTTGTTGTTGTTGCTGTTTGAGAGATAGAGTTATGTATTACTTTTATCTCAGCCTCTTTATTTAAAGAGATGATAAGCATCACTACTCCTTTGTAGAGAGAAGAGAGAAATAAAATATAATATAAAAATGCGAGGCTCTCATTATCCTTATATCTACACAGAGAGAAATAATTTCGTGAATAATCAATCACAGTTAATCTCGGAATTCCAGGATTATTATTATTATTATATTATTATTATTATTATTATTATTATTATTATTATTATTATTATTATTATTATTATTATTATTCATTAGTCATATTTTATATATTATTCAGAAGTCTCAGACATTTATGTATGCATATGTATATATACATGTTATTCTTTTTTCTCTTAAAAATTCACGAAAATTTACGGAAAGAGATACAGAAACAGTGGACTATTCTAGTTTCCTGTATAGAGCAACATACAAAAAGTAATAAATTAATTCACTCCAATTGACAATTTTTATTTATCATGATGAAAATCATGTTTTTAGGATGTATTTGTAAACCTTAAAAAAGGAAATAAAAAAAAATAAGAGAAACAAAAAACTTGGGAATCTCCAGAAATTTTGGGCATTTTGATAAAACAGCGAACAGCAACGCATAAACTCGAGGAACCCTACGAAGTAACCTCTTTTTGGCGGGAAATTTGCCGCCCTATCATTGGCTGTCGATGATGTCATTAACTCCACTGGTTGGTGACGTCATGAAGTGTTGCCGTCTGCCATAAGAATTCCAACCCTAAACAGTCATATATTTGAAGCTGTCTCGTGTTTGTGCATATGTCCACTGTCATGAAGACTTAAAGTCTTTATAAAATAATTTTAAATAGATTACAGGTAAAAGAAACAATCTAATTACTAATTCTTCGGCATTTCTCATCATCGATGAGTTGCCAGTTTTCGGTTATTTTTGGTGTAGGAGGTTCTTTTCTAAGGACTCTGGAGTAATGACAAAAGTAACAATTTCAATTCCGAACGAAATAAAAGCTGTAAAATCTATTTTTCTTTTTTATCATCTTTATATATGATTATGTGAACTGTAAAATATTTTCTGTAAGGATTAATACTAGATAAAGATGCAAAAACAACATTCCTATGAGGTTTATTATCCACTCAGTTGGCTATGATTGGGGAGGAGCCTCTATACATACATCTTTTAAAAGCCATTGGAGAGACTTTCGTTGTTCTAAATGTATTTGGAAATATTTTACACAGAATTTATAATTTTGTGACAATAAACATATTCCCTAAAACGTTATAAGTTTAAATATGTGAGTGTTCAGAGTTAGAATGTCTGTGCCATTTAGCAACTGTCTCATGACGTAACCAAAAGTGTAGTTAATGACGTCATCGATAGAGGAGCAAATTTCCCGCCAAAACAGCAAGTACTTCGTGGGGCTCCTCCAGTTTATGGGTTACTGTTTGCTGTTTTTTTCAAAGTGTCGGAAATTGGATGGAGAAAAACTATTTATTTTATAATATGAAGCATTTACTTTATTCCTTTATGCATTTGCATGTGTTTGTGTTTATTATTATAATAATAAATATTATTAATATTAATATTATTATATTATTATTATTATTATTATTATTATTATTATTATTATTATTATTATTATTATTGTTGTTGTTGTTTGAGAGATAGAGTTATGTATTACTTTTACCTCAGCCTCTTTATTTAAGGAGATGATAAGCATCACTACTCCTTTGTAGAGAGAAGAGAGAAATAAAATATAATATAAAAATGCGAGGCTCTCATTATCCTTATATCTACACAGAGAAATAATTTCGTGAATAATCAATCACAGTTAATCTCGGAATTCCAGGATTATTATTATTACTATTATTATTATTATTATTATTATTATTATTATTATTATTATTATTATTATTCATTAGTCGTATTTTATATATTATTCAGAAGTCTCAGACATTTATGTATGCATATGTATATATACATGTTATTCTTTTTTCTCTTAAAAATTCACGAAAATTTACGGAAAGAGATAGAGAAACAGTAGACTATTCTAGTTTCCTGTATAGAACAGCATACAAAAAGTAATAAATTAATTCACTCCAATTGACAATTTTTATTTATCATGATGAAAATCATGTTTTTGGATGTATTTGTAAACCTTAAAAAAGGAAAAAAAAAAAATAAAAGAAACTGGGGAATCTCCAGAAATTTTGGGCATTTTGATAAAACAGCGAACAGCAACGCATAAACTCGAGGAACCCTACGAAGTAACCTCTATTTGGCGGGAAATTTGCCGCCCTATCATTGGCTGCCGATGATGTCATTAACGCCACTGGCTGGTGACGTCATGAAGTGTTGCCGTCTGCCATAAGAATTCCAACCCTAAACAGTTATATATTTAAAGCTGTCTCGTATTTGTGTATATGTCCATTGTCATGAAGTCTTAAATTCTTTATAAAATATTTTAAAACAGATTAGAGGTAAAAGAAACGATCTTTAATTACTAATTCTTCGGCATTTCTCATCATCGAGGAGTTGCCAGTTTTCGGTTTATTTTTGGTGTAGGAGGTTCTTTTCTAAGGACTCTGGAGTAATGACAAAAGTAACAATTTCAATTCCGAACGAAATAAAAGCTGTAAAATCTATTTTTCTTTTTTATCATCTTTATATATGATTATGTGAACTGTAAAATATTTTCTGTAAGGATTAATACTAGATAAAGATGCAAAAACAACATTCCTATGAGGTTTATTATCCACTCAGTTGGCTATGATGGGGAGGAGCCTCTATACATACATCTTTTAAAAGCCATTGGAGAGACTTTCGTTGTTCTAAATGTATTTGGAAATATTTTACACAGAATTTAGAATTTTGTGACAATAAACATATTCCCTAAAACGTTATAAGTTCAAATATGTGAGTGTTCAGAGTTAGAATGTCTGTGCCATTTAGCAACTGTCTCATGACGTAACCAAAAGTGTAGTTAATGACGTCATCGATAGAGGAGCAAATTTCCCGCCAAACAGCAAGTACTTCGTGGGGTTCCTCCAGTTTATGGGTTACTGTTTGCTGTTTTTTCAAAGTGTCGGAAATTGGATGGAGAAAAACTATTTATTTTATAACATGAAGCGTTTACTTTATTCCTTTATGCATTTGCATGTGTTTGTGTTTATTATTATAATAATAAATATTATTAATATTAATATATTATTATTATTATTATTATTATTATTATTATTATTATTATTATTATTATTGTTGTTGTTGTTGTTGTTGTTGCTGTTTGAGAGATAGAGTTATGTATTACTTTTACCTCAGCCTCTTTATTTAAAGTGATGATAAGCATCACTACTCCTTTGTAGAGAGAAGAGAGAAATAAAATATAATATAAAAATGCGAGGCTCTCATTATCCTTATATCTACACAGAGAGAAATAATTTCGTGAATAATCAATCACAGTTAATCTCGGAATTCCAGGATTATTATTATTATTATTATTATTATTATTATTATTATTATTATTATTATTATTATTCATTAGTCGTATTTTATATATTATTCAGAAGTCTCAGACCTATATGTATGCATATGTATATATACATGTGAGTCTTTTTTCTCTTCAAAATTCACGAAAATTTACGGAAAGAGATAGAGAAACAGTAGACTATTCTAGTTTCCTGTATAGAACAACATACAAAAAGTAATAAATTAATTCACTCCAATTGACAATTTTTATTTATCATGATGAAAATCATGTTTTTAGGATGTATTTGTAAACCTTAAAAAAGGAAATAAAAAAAAATAAGAAAAACAAAAACTTGGGAATCTCCAGAAATTTTGGGCATTTTGATAAAACAGCGAACAGCAACGCATAAACTCGAGGAACCCTACGAAGTAACCTCTTTTGGCGGGAAATTTGCCGCCCTATCATTGGCTGCCGATGATGTCATTAACGCCACTGGCTGGTGACGTCATGAAGTGTTGCCGTCTGCCATAAGAATTCCAACCCTAAACAGTCATATATTTAATGCTGTCTCGTATTTGTGTATATGTCCATTGTCATGAAGTCTTAAATTCTTTATAAAATATTTTAAAACAGATTAGAGGTAAAAAAAACGATCTTTAATTACTAATTCTTCGGCATTTCTCACCATCGAGGAGTTGCCAGTTTTCGGTTTATTTTTGGTGTAAGAGGTTCTTTTCTAAGGACTCTGGAGTAATGACAAAAGTAACAATTTTAATTCCGAACGAAATAAAAGCTGTAAAATCTATTTTTCTTTTTCAGCGTCTGTATATATGATTATGTGAACTGTACAATATTTTCTGTAAGGATTAATACTAATTAAAGATGCAAAACCAACATTCCTGTGAGGTTTATAATTCACTCAGTTGGCTATGATGGGGGGAGGAGCCTCTATACATACATCCTTTAAAAGCCATTGGAGACTATTTCGTTGTTCTAAATCTATTTGGAAATATTTTACACAGAATTTAGAATTTTGTGACAATAAACATATTCCCTAAAACGTTATAAGTTTAAATATATGAGTGTTCAGAGTTAGAATGTCTGTGCCATTTAGTAACTGTCTCATGACGTAACCAAAAGTGTAGTTAATGACGTCATCGATAGAGGAGCAAATTCCCGCCAAAACAGCAAGCACTTCGTGGGGTTCCTTCAGTTTATGGGTTACTGTTTGATGTTTTTTTCAAAGTGTCGGAAATTGGATGGAGAAAAACTGTTTATTTTACTTTATGCATTTGCATGTGTTAGTGTTTATTATTATAATAATATTATTATTATTTATATTATATTATTATTATTTTTATTATTATATTATTATTATTGCTGTTGTTTGAGAGATAGAGTTATGTATTACTTTTACCTCAGCCTCTTTATTTAAAGAGATGATAAGCATCACTACTACTTTGTAGAGAGAAGAGAGAAATAAAATATAATATAAAAATACGAGGCTCTGATTATCCTTATGTCTACATAGAGAGAAATAATTTCGTGAATAATCAGTCATAGTTAATTTCGGAATTCGAGGATCATTATTATTATATCATTATTATTATTATTATAATTTGGTAGCAGACCCTCTTTTAAATAGGTTCTATTGAATATTATTGCTGCTTCAGCTGCATTTATTTTGTAGAAGACTTTTTCTATTTTCCTTATTGCGGACTTCTCTTCAGTGGAGGTGCGTGCTAACAGCTCGCCTATATTTGTCATTTCATGGGGGAAAAGTCAAAATCTGGATTCTGCTTCTTTATATATTCTATACAGTTAGTTCTATACAATTGTTGCCGCAACGTTTCGACAGACTCTTCTGTCATTCTCCAGCGGGAGCTAGTAGAGGACTGGCAGATTGCATAGGTCCTTCTGAACTTATACACGGGCTTCAGCGGGGGGTCATGGACGGCGAATTTTGATTGGTTGCAGTCGGCGAACTTCAAGCCAAATTTCTGCGGCGAAGCTCTATCCTGACAGATCTTCGCAACCTGGGAATATCATTCATTCCAGCGTTCCCTCTTTTTGGCGGGAAATTTGCCGCCCTATCATTGGCTGTCGATGATGCGATATCATGCCGGCTGACATCATCGGTAGTTTGGCTGCTATTGGGCTGAGGATGAATGATGTCATTATCTACTCTTTCTGTCGTAGTCGGGGGATTTTCTCGAAGGGCGCCTCGCTCATCAGGGGCATCTCCATTCTCAGGGTTGTCGTTTTCAGGTATTCATTGGATTTGGTGGATGTTCTGCATTACTCTTCTTAAATTCGTGGGTAGGATCGATACCTCCTGCGTCGTATTTATTGTTGGTTTTTTCTCGGCAATGAGGAGTGCCTCTAGCAGGCGCAGACGTCGAGGGTCGGCGGCTCTCCCGATTATACTTATATTTTGTATAATACTGTCGCGGGAGATGGAAATATTGTGGGTAGCACGGGCGTGGTTCATGATGGCACCCTCCTGGGCGTGGCAGGAGATCCTTTTTGACAGACGCATCGTGGTCATTCCAATATAAGCTCCGGGGCATCCTCGGACAGGACATACAAATTGGTAGACCACGTTCTTCTGCTTGAGGGGTTCTGTTGCTGGTGGAGAGGGGTTATTCTTCATCACAAGATCACGGGGGCTGCGGTTCTTATAATAAATTACAAGATTCATTTTCTTGCTGTCTTCGGTCGGGGTGACGTTTTCCATGACGATTTTCTTCATGGAGCTCTCGTCCTCATGGTACTGGGGATGCATCCGGGCCTTATAATATATCTTGATGTCATCTTGGGGGGCAGGTTGTGTGCTCTCACCGTTGTACCATTTTTCCAGGCCAGTTCTAGTTTCCTGTATAGAACAACATACAAAAAGTAATAAATTAATTAATTCCAATTGACAATTTTTATTTATCATGATGAAAATCATGTTTTTAGGATGTATTTGTAAACCTTAAAAAAGGAAAAAAAAAAAAAAAAAAGAAACTGGGAAATCTCCAGAAATTTTGGGCATTTTGATAAAACAGCGAACAGCAACGCATAAACTCGAGGAACCCTACGAAGTAACCTCATTTTGGCGGGAAATTTGCCGCCCTATCATTGGCTGTCAATGATGTCATTAACTCCACTGGTTGGTGACGTCATGAAGTGTTGCCGTCTGCCATAAGAATTCCAATCCTAAACAGTCATATATTTAAAGCTGTCTCGAATTTGTGTATATGTCCATTGTCATGAAGTCTTAAATTCTTTATAAAATATTTTTAAATAGATTAGAGGTAATAGAAACGATCTTTAATTACTAATTCTTCGGCATTTCTCATCATCGATGAGTTGCCAGTTTTCGGTTTATTTTTGGTGTAGGAGGTTCTTTTCTAAGGACTCTGGAGTAATGACAAAAGTAACAATTTTAATTCCGAACGAAATAAAAGCTGTAAAATCTATTTTTCTTTTTCAGCGTCTTTATATATGATTATGTGAACTGTAAAATATTTTCTGTAAGGATTAATACTAATTAAAGATGCATAAATAACATTCTTATGAGGTTTATTATCCACTCAGTTGGCTATGATGGGGGGAGGAGCCTCTATACATACATCCTTTAAAAGCCATTGGAGAGAATTTCGTTGTTCTAAATCTATTTGGAAATATTTTACACAGAATTTAGAATTTTGTGACAATAAACATATTCCCTAAAACGTTATAAGTTTAAATATATGAGTGTTCAGAGTTAGAATGTCTGTGCCATTTAGTAACTGTCTCATGACGTAACCAAAAGTGTAGTTAATGACGTCATCGATAGAAGAGCAAATTTCCCGCCAAAACAGCAAGTACTTCGTGGGGTTCCTCCAGTTTATGGGTTACTGTTTGCTGTTTTTTTCAAAATGTCAGAAACTCGATGGAGAAATTATTTATTTTATAATATGAAGCATTTACTTTATTCCTTTATTATTATTATTATTATTATTATTATTATTATTATTATTATTATTATTATTGTTTGAGAGATAGAGTTATGAATTACTTTTAAAGAGATGATAAGCATCACTTTGTAGAATATGAGAGCAGAATTATCCAAAGTGATTAAAGGTTATTTTTTATTATAAAAAACTTATTTAATTAAATGAAAGGCTATAATACATAAAAAACCTGAAAATTTACCATTGAATATATCTGAAATACTATAACTTCACACATTTCTTAGCATCAACCAAATACATTTTCCCCGTCTTTTTTTCCCGCAGGTTAGCTCATCAGTTGTGATTCAAAAAACGATGGCGTGTATTTAGGGTTGAAGCAACTCCTTGAGTTGATAAGTTAAACAACATTTTTTTCCCCATCTTCTAATTTTTTGATAAATTCCATCAGCGCCGGCTGCTGCTCCCTTCGAAACAGGATTTATCAAAACTTTCGTCATTTCGCCTTTTCTTATCTCTCAACCTATCCATTCTTGGAAGAAGAAGAAGAAGAAGAAGAAGAAGAAGAAGAAGAAGAAGAAGAAGAAGAAGAAGAAGAAGAAGAAGACGAAATCGCGATGGCATTCTCGCATGTCTACTCAACAGGGTTTCTTAATCTTTTTCGAGAAATGCTTTTTGTCGTCTGCAAATCATTTTCTCTTATCAGAGGTATCGTGATATCGTAACTTTATTTTTTTAACAGAATCTGTTTTCAGATATATATATATATATATATATATATATATATATATATATATATATATATATATATATATATATATATATATATATATATATATATATATATATATATATATATATATATACACACACAGTATATACAGCACAACTAAAGGTAAATCGAAACATGAGTACACCTGAAAACAGATTCTGATAACAGATAACGATTTATAGACAAAAAACGTTTCTCGAAAAAGATCAAGAAACCCAGTTGAGTAGACATGCGAGAATGTCATCGCGAGTTCTTTTTCTACCTCCTCCTCTTCTTCTTCTACTTCTTCTTCTTCTTCCAAGATTGGAAAGGTTGAGAGATAAGAAAAGGCGAAATGACGAAAGTTTTGATAAATCCTGTTTCGAAAGGCGCAGCAGCAGTAGCAGCAGCCGGCGCTGATGGAATTTATAAAAAAATTAGAAGATGTGGGAAAAAAATATTGTTTAACTTATCAACTCGAGGAGTTGCTTCAACCCTCAATCCACGCCATCGGTTTTTGACTCACAACTGATGAGTTAACCTGTGGGAAAACAGACAAGGAAAATGTAATTGGTTGATGCAAAAACATGCATGAAGTTATGGTATTTCAGATATGTTCAATGCTTAATTTTTAAGAATTTTGCGTATTATAGCCTTTCATTTAATCAAATGAATTTTTTTGGCATAAAAATTCCCAGTAATCACGTTTGATAATTCTGCTCTCGTATTATACGCAGGGCCAACCAGTTGTACGCCCTGAAATAAATAATTCTCTCAAAGCCAATAACATTTGAAAAAAACGAATATTTAACACACATATATGTAAGTTTGTCAATGAAGTAGTTTAACTAGCTTATTCAGACAAGGAGAAAGCTAGCTGATTAATAATAATAATAATAATAATAATAATAATAATAATAATAATAATAATAATAATAATAATAATAATAAATACTCATAGTGGCATGAGTCTTAAAATGGAGAAACAAATCCAAAGTTATGCATATGTACATGTATTTAAGGATAAATCTGTGCAGATAGCTTCCGGGAATCTGTTCGATTCCCCTCTTGAACAGGGGAATCGAACAGATTCCCGAAAGCCATCTGTACAGATTTATCCTTAAATACATGTACATATACATAACTGTGGATTTGTTTCTCCAATAAT
>NC_089758.1:27826733-27829233 GCF_040412425.1 Macrobrachium rosenbergii
CTCTTTTCCAATCCCGAGGGCTCACGCATGCCAACCATTGCTAGATAACTTTTCCCCTCTGACATTTTGCCAAAAAAGAGAAAAAAATATATGAGGGAGGAAAGAAGACTAATAAAAATGATATACTGGAATTAGAATGATGAGTTGGCTAAATATTAGAATAACGAGCAAACTGTGAGTGACGTGAAAGCTTTTCTTTATTCACAGTCTGTTGAATTCGAATTTGAATTTTTGTGGGAGAGAATTTTTCGTGTGTCGCATTTTCTTTCTTTTTTTTTTCATCTCCCCGCGGTGCGATTTCATTCGAAATCTTTATAATTAAATTGCTCTCTGTTTTTTTTGACAATCTCTTTGACGTTAAATTTATCGGTTTATCTCGGTAAGATAAACCGCGGCATTTTTTTTTTTACTTTTTTCATATTCTGGGTGTCTTCCTTTGTACTTCTTCTCAGGCGCTGCAACTTTTTTCTTTTTTAAATAATTACCCTTTGATGTCATTATCAATATTTATTTTTTTTTAAATTTCGTTCTGCGGCGTATTCACTCAACTAATTGCATTTGCAATAAATATAATTGTTGTTGCTTTCGGCGGTTCCTTTGATGTTGTTTTGCCGTTTCTTCCGACAAGTTTTCGTGATTCTCTCGTTGTTTCGACGAGGATCTGTCGCAGAATCGTTTTAGCCACCCATTTTCCGCTGTGTCAAAGAAAAACCTGCCTTGGAGGTACATTGGTAGTTGTTTAGACGAATTTTTGTACGTGTTTTCTTGATTCTTTTGTAGTTGTTTTGACGAATCACTGGTGGACATTACTGTAGACTTTTCACAGTTTCTCAGTAGTTGTTTTGACGAATGTTTTGTGGACTTTATTATAGACTTTCCACTGATTTTGTAGTTGTTTTGACGAATGTTTTGTGGACTTTATTATAGACTTTCCACTGATTTTGTAGTTGTTTTGACGAGTATACTTTATTGTAAACTTTCCACCGATTCTCTTGTTGTTTTGACGAATCATTTGTAAACTATATCGTAGACTTTCCGCTGATTCCTTTGTAGTTGTTTTGATGAATCTTTTGTAGACTTTGCACCGATTCCTTTGTTGCTGTCTTGACGAATCTTTCGTAGACTTTTAATCAATCCCTTTGTAGCTGTTTTGACGAATCTTTAGTAGACTTTATCGTAGACTTTTAAGTGATCCCTTTATTACTGTTTTGACGAACCTGTTGTAGACTTTTAATCAGTCCCTTGGCAGTTGTTTTGACGAATCATCTGTAGAAACGAATCATTTGTAGACCTTCCATCGACACATTTGTTGTTGTCTTGACGAATCATCTGTGGAAACGAATAATTTGTAGACCTTTCATCGACACACTCGTAGTTGTTTTGACGAGTATGTGAATCTTCAACGACACTTTTGTACCTGTTTTGACGAATAGACCTCCCACCAACACATCTGTAGTTGTTTACAGGAATCATTTTTGAATCTTCATCGGTCCTTTACAAATTGTTTTGACGGATCATCTGTAGATTTTCCAGTGATCCCTTTGACCAATCATAACCATTCGTAGACGAATTCGCAATTTCCTCGCGACTGTCTTTGCGCGAAAGGACTTTTCCTGTCTTTGTCCCCCATCGGCGTATACCGTGAGTAGAACAGAATAGAATACAATAGAATAGAATATAGAATGTAGGCATATGGCCAAGCACTGGGACCTGTAATGTCATTCAACGCTGAAAACCTCGCAGTTGCACCATGAATCAATTGTTAGGAGCGGGTGGAAAGTCGGACTGAAGAAGAGAATATGTACGGAGGTAAAGCAAAAGGAATGAAAGAGGTTGCAACTTGGGGCCGAAGGGACGCTACAAAGACCCTTAAGTAATGCCTACAGTGCACCATGTGAGGTGCACTGACGGCAGTACCCCAACTACAGGGCGTATACCGTGAGGCACAAATGATGACCCGGCTCCTTCATTCGTAATTCGCTCCGCCCCTGGACGACATTCCAGGAGAATAAGTTTTAACAGCGGTGTTATCTCGAGTGAAATAGTGTCATAAAACAACTCGTTAGGACAGTAACATTTAGGGTTGGCACCCTGACAACTTCCTGCTGGCAGACCACCTTCCCACACACACACACACACACAACTCCTCCTGCTGCTGCCGCTGCCACCACCACTACCGCCTCTCTCTCTCTCTCTCTCTCTCTCTCTCTCTCTCTCTCTCTCTCTCTCTCTCTCTCTCTCGTCTGGCACCATCCCTGGCCAACACCCTTTTCACAAACCCCCAAAGACAACCTTGCTACCAATAAGCCACCCTCCCTCATGCTGATTATCATTTCCTTATTCGCTACCTCTCTCTCTCTCTCTCTCTCTCTCTCTCTCTCTCTCTCTCTCTCTCTCTCTCTCTCTCGTCCGTTCGCTTCTCCTTTTCTATATTCTCTTCCTTTCCCTCTCGGCGAGCTTTCGTTCACTAGTCTTCCCACCCCTACTAAATACTCGATCA
>NC_089758.1:27834233-27849233 GCF_040412425.1 Macrobrachium rosenbergii
GGAGAAAGCCTTGACAACATATGGACAATAATTGGTTGATTACTGGGGAGAATAAATATCTGTCGTCACACTTCCAAATAATGAAATCATTAGTAAATGACTGCCTTTACCACTATAATTCTCAAATTTATTTTAAAACTTTTTTGATCCAGTCGACATTAATGTATACAGCTGTCAGATTACCATCTCAGACGTCTGAGATGAGGCCAACGTCACGCAATTCTCTTTCACTTTAACTGAGCGTTGCAGATAATGCATAATGTCGCAGTCTCACTATTTTATCTTAATGTCACGGTGTCATTATACCCACCATTGTGATCTAATTGATGTTCAGCAGTTTTAGATAGGATATAATGAGCCAGGTTTGAAATATCAATTTCTTCAGATGGTTTGTCCACCCAGCTTGACATGCCACTGATGTTTGATCTTAGGTTTGATATCTGAGAACTGTGATATCTTCTGCTTGATGTCACAGTGTTAGTAAAATGTTCATTTGATATCCACCTGTCGTCAGCTCTCCATTTTTGATGTCATGGTGTTAGCACGACATTCACTTGATGTTCACCTGTCGTCAGTTCTTCATTTTTGATACCACAGTGTTAGTACAACATTCACTCGATGCTCAGTTGTCGTTAGTTCTATATTTTTCATGTCAGTGTTCTTACAACATTCATTTGATGTCCAACTGCCGTCAGCTCTTCATTTTTGATGTCACAGTGTTCGTACAACATTCATTTGATGTCCAACTGCCGTCAGCTCTTCATTTTTGATGTCATAGTGTTAGCACGACATTCATCTGATGTCCAACTGTCATCAGCCCTTCTATTTTGATGTCACGGTGTTGATACGTCTTCCATTTTTTGTCCACGGGTCGTCCCAAATTCTCTTTGATGTCACATCCCCCGTCATAATATTTCCAGCCACTTGTGTTATGAAAAGGGTTACGGTGAAAGCTGTAACTTCCAGTCATTGGCCAGTATGGCTCATGGCTCCCCTAATGATATCCAAACAAGCGAGAAGCCCGTTATGGAGGTAATTGCACCGGGGAACATGTTTGTCAGAGGGTCATTCCTCACGCTTGAAAAACCGACGCTAAAAAACGAGCTGTTGCAAAGCGTTGCGTTTTCGATTTCCCAGTCCCTGAATGGAAGGTCTTTTTCTTTTTTTTTTTTTTTAGTATTTTTCATGAGATTGTTTTCTTTTTTTTTCTTGCTTCTTTTTCTTCTTCTTCTTCCTCCTCTCGCGTCTCTTCTCGTTTACTCTTTGCGAAGGGTTAGAATTTAGAAAGCCTTTACCAAGGTATGCCTCAGCCGCCCCCCCCCCATCCCCCCTTTTTTTAGGCGTGATACTAAATGGAAATGATGGAAAAAACTATTCTTTTTTCGCATTCGTCTATATTTCTACTATTTTACTATATTTTTTATTCACTGGAATCTTTCCTTCCGCAAAAAAACTAAACCGAATACATAACCTCCTTGACGTAGTCAGTTCAGCTACATTTTAACACAAATGTTCAACACAATCAAGCAGCAGCACTTACCACAGCCTAGACCGAGATTAATCATGGAGGAGAATTCCGGCCGATCCTACGCAGATTTTAAGAGCAAAAACATCCTTTGTTCGGAGGAATTCTGCAAGGAACCTCTCCCAACCGCCGTCGCTGGAAGTTAACTAATGGGCAGTGCGTTGGTTCCATTAGGGGCTCGCCTCTCGCGCTTTGGAACTCCTATTAAGGGTCAGTGGCTGTTTTCATCGGGATATGCCATTTTCCCCCTTTTCAGAAGACTGCCCCTTCTCCTCCTCCTCCTCCTCCTCCCCTCTCGCGTTCCAGTGTTTTTCTTCTTCGCTGCGATGCGATTTTGTTTTCATTTCAGAGTCTTCGCTTCTCTTCGTCTGAGTTTAGGTACGGTTACTCTTTAGAATTTTGGTATGTGGCTTCTACTGACTTTTTTTGGTCTTTTCAGAATGCCTAAATAATGTAAATGTTAGGATTTTGGTAAAGCAAAGGCCCAGCCTTTTTTCTCGAGCAATTTCAGCATCCTTTTTTTAGGGAATCCCATTAACTTATTATAATGATGTACTATTTAACTGTAATTTTGTACCCGACTGAGATGGAACAAAGACAGTTTACTCAGAGAGAGAGAGAGAGAGAGAGAGAGAGAGAGAGAGAGAGAGAGAGAGAAGGTGGAAAGGATAGAAAAGGAAGTAATTTAGTAGAGAAAAGGGGAAATTTGTCGCACTTGCTATTTGCTGGTCTTTAAAGGCCTTTGTTTCGGGAGCAGCTAGAGCCATTTCATTCACTCATGGTGAATAATGTATCTGCCAAGTATATTAGTTTCTATTAACAAATTTATTATGGACATTTTTCATTGTCCACTGAGGGCTGTTGTCCCATTACTACATCGCAAGATTTTCTATTGAAACTTTATGATGAACTCGCCTGTCATATTTTCTTTTAGCCAGAATGTTAGAAACATCCATTTCAATAACATTTATTTCCCTTTGGAAAACCAGTTAAACTTCCAACAGCCCTTATGTATTGCAATGGCATCTCGAATATCTCTGACTGAACCTCATGATTTGATACGAGGAGGCTTACACAACAGACTCAGGAGGCTTACACAACAGACTCTTACGAATGTTTTCCTGTCAGGGAGTCTTCCTGTTGCTTTTAAAAGCGAGACCCATTTGTCGGGGATGTGCTCATTTTCCTGGAAATGAAATTGGATACGAAATTCCAAGTGCTCTTACTTCGCCTTCGATTACAAGGAAACGCAGCTCGTTATAAGAGAAAATTGTGCTCTGTTGTTATTCAGCTCATGGCACAAGGGTCTAGGGTAGATTGTAAGACTAGATCCTCAAATTAAGAGAAAATCCCCCTGAAACATAAAATAATGACATAGTTTTCTCAATTATTATATTGCATAACTAGGGTCATTCTGAACTTGCCAAAGAATTGACGATGTGTACATAAGCATCTGTTGCAGGTATTTCCAATTTTTGCGAAACGTCTCATAGACACCGTATGTTTCACCGGGTAAGGCGACTTTAAGATAAGACGACTCCCCAAATTTCAGTCTGAGACTGTGTTTAGGACTTTAGGTCAGTGAGCAACCAACAATCGCGACAGTGATATTCACCAGCACTAGCAATTAAATCCCTCTTAACGTATCACTACGCATTACATTGCTTTTATTGGTTTAAAATCACATTGGTACAGTATTTCAGTGCGGAATAAAAATTGTTTGCACTTCAACGACTGTTTTCAAGACTGAAGACACCCAGAAACCTTCGCTGATTCGCCATTACGGAAGATGTTACGGTATTTGATGGTTAGTGCTTTTGTATTTACAATGTAGTGACTTGAAATAGCTGTTTATAGATGAGATGATATTTTGAACAGAATTCTAAGGTTACTATTTTTTGTATGTGGCCTACAGGACAATCCATCCTCCCTTTTTTGATAATTCAAGTGTCGTCTTATTCGCCGATGTACAGTATATATACATACATTACACACACATATATATTATATAATATACATACATATACATATATATATATGTATATATGTGTATGTATGTGTGTGTGCGTGTGCGCGTAAAATCATTCAATCTTTTCTACTGGAAAGACCAACTGATTGTGAAGTATACCGCTTCCCCTTCACGGAAACCTATCACCTTATTCCGGTTTTCATTCGCGCTTGTTTCACCGTTTGTCGACTTGTCAATACCTAATTTAACGCCGGCCTTTTATCGCAGAATGACCCAATAACGCAGGGCTGACATGCCCATCGCCACAGCACTCCTTCAAGTAATGGTAGTCGATAAAGTCGGGAACTGACGTCGGTGACAGCTTTATGTCCCGTCGTGTTTTCCCGCCACTTGCAACTTCGAGCTTTCTGCTCCTGTTGCCACTTCGGCCGAATGCCTAAACTTTCGGTCATTAGCCGTTGTGGCTCATGGACCTAATGATATCCAAACAAGGCGCCGTCCGTTACGGGGATAATTGCGCCGGGGAAACGTGTTTGTCGGACCGTCGTTCCTCACGCATGAAAAACTAACACGGTGAGACAGAGTGAGAGAGCCGTTGCAAAGACTCTCTCTCTCTCTCTCTCTCTCTCTCTCTCTCTCTCTCTCTCTCTCTCTCTCTCTCTCTCTCTTCCACTCTCCTTCGATTTTCCAGTCCTTGATTTGAAGGGTTTGGATGTCCCGTGAAGTCTTCTTCTTCTTCCTTTTTTCTTTTTATCTTTTATGTCCCTCGTTTATTTTTCATTGCTTGGTGCTTCACTTTTTTTTAATGCCTCTGGCAGCGACTGGGATTCCTTAATAACTCTTGATTACTTATTGTTTTATGATTTTCTCTTGTGTCTACGCTCTCTCCTTTCTTTTATGCCTATGTACTGCAATTTCATTTTTTCTTATTATTTTGTATATATTAATAAAACAATTAATTTACTTCTTATGTAATTGCTATTTCTACCTTTCTGCCCCGTTATCTGATCCCTTTTAATTCTTATTTCAGCTCTCTTAACTGATTTTGAATTTCCATCAAGGATTTCCTTCTTCGTTGCAAACCATCTTATATCTAATCATATACAGATACACACACACACACACACACATATATATATATATATATATATATATATATATATATATGTATAATATATATACGTTCCGGAAATATTTTTTCAACAACTTATCCCTCCAGAAGGAATGGTATCCCTTTTTTTAAATATTTCATCATCCCAAAAGGAATAGCAGTACTTCTTTCAAAATACTATCCTTCCAAAAGGAATGAGAATCCTTTCCCGTACAGGAAATGAGCATCCGCCTATCAACATATCCTTCCAAAAGGAATAAGAATCGTTTTTTCAACTAATTATCCTACCAAACGGAATGTGAATCCAAAATTCATCCATCAAATCATTCTCTGATAAGGAATAGGAATCCGTCTTTTAACAAATTAAGCTTCGTGAAATAATGGGTATTCATCTGTTGGTAAATTATCCTTCCTAAAGATATGTAAGCCCTTTAAATCCCTTTTTTTTCGAGAAAATGATCCTCCTATAAGGATTTGAAGTCCTTCTTTCACTCAGCATTTAGCCGGAAAAGGGGCGGATGCAGTGTAATAAGGACCTGGAAATTGTCAAGCAGGAAGGTGATGAGCGTCTATAGACCGGAGATTCGATCGATATTACTTTAGGCACGGTATCCCTTAGACACCTGGGATGAAGATGCAAGATTTCCCTAAGTCCCTACGAGGCCATATGCCACCAGAATATTAGCAAAAGAGACCGAAATTCAAAATAAGTATATTAGTGAATTGGAATGAGGTAAAGTCTTACGAAAATAACGCTGGTCGAGTAGGGTGTAGATGATATTAGGTAAAGTTGGACAGCTGTGTTCCTGTATCCTAAATTTATCTAGTTCTCGTAAGGTTTTTGTTTCATTTTAATGAATGAATGAACGAATGAACAAATGAATCAATAAATTCATAAGTTAGGACGGTTATTTTCTGTTTCATTTTATATGCGATTTTTGTTGACTTTTCCTTTGTCTTCCCTCCATGCACGAACATCCTGACAAATCCCAACGAATAATTTCACGACCATTCATAAAATACAATAAAAAAATGAATAACGTTGATGAACAGCTAATGCAACGGCCGTTGGAACTGCCTTTCATTTTTGCACGAAGACGATTTTCCAAAACCCGATTAGGCAGGAAAACCCTCCCAAAGAGTCATGTTAAAATGGCATGAAAATCCATCACTGGAAGAAAAAAAAAAAAAAGAAGCAATTTATCGGACAGGGAAAACGCGGTCGACCATTTTATCTTCCTCGGAAATTTCCGCATGTGTTTACTGAGCGGATTCCGCGAAATTATCTAAAATAAAAAAAGGGGTAAAAATAATATGGGGGAAAAAACAGTGTAATTTGCACAAACACGCAAGTTCATAAAGCAAGGCGAAAAAAAGTGAAAGATGTTTTAAACTTTCCCAGGGTAATGTGTTCAGTATTTTGACTATCTAATGTGCTAAAAATTCATCCAATTATATTTCATTCTCATTTTCATTTACTTGAATGAATTTATCCCTTTGGAAACCCTCGCAGACCGTCACACGATCTTGCAAATATTTCTTCTACGCGCAGTGACAAAACGTAACAATATCACAGCGGAAACAATATAATTTCATATCGCCTCCCGGACGCAGTGCAATAGAAAGCTGACATTTTACCTCGGTTCACAGAGCCAGTTTCAAAACTGCGGCTCTATAATATTTTGTTTGTGGACGGTGATGTGATTTTGCAAGAATAGGACATAAAGGAAAGTGTCTGGAAGCTCGTAGAGATTCGTTCTCAATTGGGGGTGCCAGTCTATTTTCTCATATACGATTTATGAAATAAATAAGTCAGTTTATATATATATATATATATATATATATATATATATATATATATATATGTCAGTGGATGTCATCTATTTTTACCTTGTGAAGGACATATGTATACATTTAAGGATTCCTCTTTAAAAACATACATACATGCATATATACACAAACATACGCACGTATTTACACACGTACAGAGACACATAAGCACATGTCTATATATACCTACATATATGCATAGACACACACACACACACACACATATATATATATATATATATATATATATATATGAAATAAATCAATATATATATATATATATATATATATATATATATATATATATATATATATATATATATATATATATATATATATATATGAAATACAATCATATTTCTCCATGTGAGTTAACACACGCACTATTGAGCTCTTATGATCTCAGTTATTGTACAAATAAAAAAAAACCGAACAGCTTAAAATATCTACACCTAGTCGGTGTCATGACTGCGATTAACTGAATAGCTTATGCTAAAAAAAAAATCTGAAAACGTAAATATCCTATTTAACAGATCGTCAGGTGCCCAATTAACACGGGTAATTTATCCATATGTAAATTAAACTTCAAACAAATATTTTTTAGCGAACGAACAATGACCCACAAAAATACACGGAGCAATAAAACTGGGAATTGACAATTGGAGCGTAGTTGCATACATAAGGAAGGCGAGAAAACAATATGCGCTGATGCGGATCAGAGTGTATATATATATACAGCTCTATATATATATATATATATATATATATATATATATATATATATAAAATACATACATATATAAATATACATATATACAAATATATATATAGTTTCATACATATATATATAAATATATATATATATATATATATATATATATATATATATATATATATATATAACATAAATATAAATAGACAGACAGATAGTTTGTTAGTAATTCAACATATAACTTTACACAGCTGGAGACCTGACCTGCCACATTAACATAAGTCCTGATTCTCACCTCGACAAAAGAATGATCACGAAATAGAGATACAGTATTTCTCTTCCAACACACTTGCAGCAATATCTCCTCACAGCGAAACATAATATGGCCGCGGGAGAAACAACACTGGATCACTCCATTACGTTAATCCCGAAAGAAGGAAACTAAACCTACAGAATACCTCAGCAGGGGAATAATGTTTAAGATAAAAGAAAATCCTTTTCCCCTTTTTTGTTGCACCTTGTGCTCACGTTTCTTCACTTCCAGAATGAAGAAGAAGAAGAAGAAGAAGAAGAAGAAGAAGAAGAAGAAGAAGAAGAAGAAGAAGAAGAAGTAGGGAATCCTTTGTTTATCTTTGTGTTCGTTGGTTCCTGGGCTTTGCTGATGACAATCTGTCGAGTTGGAGAGTTTGAGGTGGTGTACAGCATTTCGATCTCTTGGGTTTGATTTTGGTTCTCGGTCGAACGCAGACTTTTATTTTGAGGAAAATAAGTGATTTGCAGCCACGAGCAACAGAAATAGTATGGATTCCATATTTCAGTGCAGAGTGCAGTTATCAATTATGCACACACATATGTAAACACATACGCAAACACACCCACTCACACACACACTATATATATATATATATATATATATATATATATATATATATATATATATATATATATATATATATATATACTGTATATGGATTGTATATATGTATTTAAGTGTTGTGTGTGTGTGTGTGTATGTGTAGTTATAGTATGCATCATAGTATGAATCATACCTAGCTAATTTACAATGATGCTTCAGTGCACGCAAAAAAAAAAAAAAAGGATTTCCCCAAAAGCTATGATGCATAGCAACCCATTGTTCGGAAGCCCACAGCTATGAGAAATGAATTTAATACCAAGGGCAATAGATCTACAGAAGCGATAAAGAAACAAAAAGCGATCGCAGCCCGCATATTTCATTCTTGCTCTTCAGTCAAGGTGACGTGAAAGGATAAATATTTGAGGTCGTGGGGATCTATAGGTGGCTTAGAAGAGAGAGAGAGAGAGAGAGAGAGAGAGAGAGAGAGAGAGAGAGAGAGAGAGAGAGAGAGAGACATTTAACTATTGTTTGTTGATGCAAATCAGACATTTTATGATAGTAAACTCGTAGTTATATTTGTATAATACACTGCTTCTCTTGTATTTAGTAAATTTATTTTCCGGTTTTATGTAGAGAGAGAGAGAGAGAGAGAGAGAGAGAGAGAGAGAGAGAGAGAGAGAGAGAGAGAGAGAGAGAGAGAGAGATTTTACTACTTTCTGTTATTACAGTTCAACATTTTACTAAACTTACATTACTGCTTATCCTTGACCTTACCAAATTTATTTTTCAACTTATGCATTTGAGAGAGAGAGAGAGAGAGAGAGAGAGAGAGAGAGAGAGAGAGAGAGAGAGAGAGAGAGAGAGAGAGAGACAAATTTTAAATAGGTATACAATTCAACATTTTATGAAACTCACATTCTCGTTTATCCTTAACCTTATTAAATTTATTTTCTACATATCTGTTTAAAAAAGAAAAACAGAGAGAGAGAGAGAGAGAGAGAGAGAGAGAGAGAGAGAGAGAGAGAGGGGGGGGGTGGGGGGTTGGGAGGATTGGGAGGGGAAGTGAAGGGCATAAGGCCTGCCACCACTCCCGGGAAAGGTCACAGGATGAATGGGAGGGAAGAACAGTCTCGGGGTGAAGCCCGAGTAGAAATGATATTTTCCCTCACCATCTAATATTTCCTTCTCTCGTCGCCCGGGGGTTTCAAAGTTACTTCAGGATATAAAGGAGACTAATTAAAAGATATTTCCCCGGAGGCGCTGCGAGAAGGAACTTTAGGATTATACTGTCCTGGAGGAGTGGCTGGGAAGGTACTACTCCAAAGCAAATGGATTGGTATGAAGCGCGCTCTCTCTCTCTCTCTCTCTCTCTCTCTCTCTCTCTCTCTCTCTCTCAGGCACTCCAAGTCCCAGGGAGGAAAAGAAAGAAGAGGATGGATGTCGCCATAAAGGAGGACTTTAATGTCTACCTTAACGATGAGGAACGCGCTATGAGTGATGATACAACGGACTAATGCATTCTGCACGCACGGTTTTTATTCTCTTCTTACCTTGATGCGCACGCAGGTATGTATACGTGGTATATGAGCACGGTGTAGGCTTGTGGTAACGTAATTGTATTCTTACATATGTATGTATGTATGTATATATATACATGCATATATTTATATATATATATATATATATATATATATATATACATACACAGAACAGTGTATATGTATGTATTGTGTGTATGTATGTATGTATGTATATAATACATGCATATATTTATATATATAATGTATATATAAGACCTATTTTAATCAAACCTTTTTGAAATCGGCATCTCTCTATACATAATGAATAGTTTAAGAAGAAGAAAACAGTGTTACACCATTAACCTGACCCTCTCAGAAGAAAATCAAAACTCGCAAACTGATCCGTATAATTGGAAGTAATCGGCTTTGGCTTTCCAATGTATTCAGGATTTTATAAAGTCCTTTACATTTTATAGGTATTTGTTCATCAATCATATATATATATATATATATATATATATATATATATATATATATATATATATATATATATATATATATAAATATATATATATACATTTATTTTATACAGTTAGATTAAGCTAAGCTAAAATTACTGCAAAAAATATAAAAAAGCACTGGGTATCTAAGTAAATAAACACAAGATTAATGTTTAAATAAATAAAAACAAGGTTAAATCAGTTATCCCTTTCAATAAAATCTATAAATAAATCGAGCTAAACATCATTCAAAGCACATTAGAGACAACGTTTTAGTATTTTTTTTTTTTTTAGTTCGCATTGTTTGCAGTATAACCGTTTTTCCCCCCGCCCCCCCAAAACACGGACTATTTTGCTGCTGTGCTGTCCATTTCAGTACTATCTTTTAATGAAACAGCATTTTGGCCCGTCTTTTCATACACGCTGATTTCTGCCACTTTTTCTCTGCTCTGTTCATCAACCCGCAAAGACTACACACACCTTTTCCCAAAGACGACGTACTGTCTAACCAAGACTACATATATGCTCACTGGCAAAGTTTGAATGCTTTCCCTACGAACACTAAGCATTCCTTGACAAAGACTATATACTCTTCCCAAAAGACAACATAGTCTTTGCCAAATTTCTATATGACCTTTGCCAAGAATGTATATTTCTCCCAAAAGACTAGAGTATGTAGTTTTCTGGGAGAAATATACATTTTTTGGCAAAGATCATGTAGCCCGTATACTCTTGATCAAAGACTATATACAGCATCCAAAAAGAATGCATCCGCTTGGCCAAAGCCTATTTTCCTCAAAAGACTACATACCCTTTGCCAAAGATTACATAGCATTTTCCTAAGCCCATATTATACACTTTACCAAAGACTACATACTCTTAGCCAACCACTCGCCGTACGCTTTACATCCGAATCAATTTCAACACTTCAGTGAATTTTTCCCTCTCCTGGTTGCAATACCCACGACTCAGTTTCACAAAAAAAGTAATTTTCTTTGAGCCTCTTGTTTTGGCGAGTCTTTTAAGGGCTAACAACCTCGGGAGCATAGGTCGATAGACAAAGAGAATGGGTTGATAGATAAAGTGAATAATGTACTGGCATTTGAAATACCAAGTCTGAAGTCAACATTCATGCTTCATGCCCTGAGGAATGAAGGCTTATAAAACATTTCTTTTTCACCTTTGTGCTCACTGTATACACCATATATTTCATTTCCTTTTTATTCTTCCGCTTTAACTATTCTACCTCTGTATTTTTATTGACTTTTGAGATTGTTTTATCAATTTACCATAGTCTCCTAATCCTCATCAGCATATTTTCACCGACTGATCGGTTGATTTCTATGGCCTGAAGTCGTGGTAACTAGGATCTCGGGCGCCATAAATTTTCCTGGGAGGGAAATGTGCTGTTTTCCAATACCTCGTAATTGGTCAAAGGACGCCGTTTCCATGTTTAGCTGCATAGCCCGAGTGCCATTATGTCGAAAAAAGAAATATCGGCGTTCTGCTCTTTGACCTAATTATATCTGACCCCATACCCTGAGAGTGCTGGGTGTGACCACTTTTCAGTGTCATAAAAATGATTGCTGTGTCGTGAAGGAAATCAGGATAAAACCTTTGACGAATGTGTATCATTCTGATACTTCACCTTTATGCTGTAGGAATCTACAGTTTTATACAGGCTGTGTCTGTATAAAGTGTATTATTAAAATATATATGCCATCCAAAGGATGGAAAGACAACCCAAAAACAAAAAAAGGGACGAACAAGATGGAAATATATATTTTTTTTATGAAATTGGTTATCATCATTCAAGTATATAGAGATTTCCACCCTTTCATGCATTGATAAATTTTAAATATTCTCTTACATTACCTTTTTAACACCGAAGAATGATTTTAATTTTCTGAAGGGGACGTGACAAGGCCTGAGAACGAAAGGGTAGGAAATTCAACGATTCGTCTGTCCCATAAAAGATTACGGTCTTTAACCCCTAATCTCGTTCCTTTTCCTTATTTTTTTTTTTTTTGGAGAGGAGTAGCTCTTGAGAGAAAGAAAATGAGATAAAGGAGGGAGGAGGAAAGGAATAAAGCGGTGCCTGACCCTCCTTGGAAACGGTGGAAGATAAAAGTAGCAGATAGAACCTCCTTTTAAACGACGGAGGATAGGAGGAATATGTAATTACGCGCGTTTAGAGAGAGAGAGAGAGAGAGAGAGAGAGAGAGAGAGAGAGAGAGAGAGAGAGAGAAAGAGAGAGAGAGAGTCAACGGATTTGGGGGTATCAGTTCTATACAAACATCTTTTAAGGAAGTGGAAGTAGAGGTGGGGAAACTAAGTAAGCAGTGAGAGAGAGAGAGAGAGAGAGAGAGAGAGAGAGAGAGAGAGAGAGAGAGAGAGAGAGAGAGTCAACGGATTTGGGGGGCATCAGTTCTATACAAACATCTTTTGGAAGTAGAGGTGGGGAAACTAGGTAAGCAGAGAGAGAGAGAGAGAGAGAGAGAGAGAGAGAGAGAGAGAGAGAGAGAGAGAGAGAGAGAGAATTAACGGATTTGGGGCATTAGTTTTATACAAACATCTTTTAAGGAAGTGAAAATTGAAGCGGGGGAGAAATAGGTAAGCACACGCAGAGAGAGAGAGAGAGAGAGAGAGAGAGAGAGAGAGAGAGAGAGAGAGAGAGAGAGAGAGAGAGAGAATTTCCATACCTTGACACGTGAAAAAAAATATCTTGATATAAAGGCCCTACCTCTCCCCTCACAATGTCTCCCGTCTTCCATATTCCGTCCCCGAGGTCCTTCTTATTCCGCACAAACTATTTCGAAACAAGTTCTCGAGTCAACTACAAATCCTGCCTTCCCCCTATCCCTAACGCAAAGGCCTTGCGAGAGCGACCACGCCCAGCCTGGCTACAAGGAAACGACCCGAACTTAGCTGGGGAACCAGTGACCGCTAAGAAGGGCGGCAGGGTTTGGGATACGCCACTGCCGTTGCGATGATAATCCATTCCCGCTTTAATCCCAGAGCCTCGGACACGTAGGGTTATACGGCGTGTGTCGTAATGGCTGCTGCTAGGCAGTATAAAGGTTCAGACTGTTTGTGAATGACTTTGGGAGATAATCACAGAATGCAGATTTTTTAGTAGATTTCTGAGAATACGAAGAAAACAAACGCTTTCCTCTGTACGAGTATAAAGGTTCGGACTGTCTGCGAGTGATTACAGATTTTTGAACAGATTTTGAGAATACGAAGAAAACAAACGCTCAGCTCTTTATGAAGGTTCAGATTGTCTGTGAGTGATTACAGATTATTAAATAGACTTCTGAGAAATACGAAGAAAACAAACGCTTTCCTCTGTACAAAGGTTCAGATTGTCTGAGTGATTGTGAAAGATAATAAAAAAATACAGATTTCTGACAGACACAATCAACAGAAACGCTTTACTCTGTAGCGAAGTTCAGATTGTTTGTGAGTGATTGTGGGAGATAAACACAAAATACAGTTTTTAAACAGGTTTCTGACATACAAACAAAACAAACGCTTTACTCTGTATACAGTATAAAGGTTCAGATTGTTTGTGAGTGACTTTGGGAAATAAATATAAAAAATACAGATTTTCAAACAGATTTCTGACAGATACAATAAGAACCCCTTTGCTCTCTAATAAGGTTCAAACTGTTTGTGAGCGACTTTGGGAGATAAGCATGAAATACAGATTTCTGACAGATAACAACAAAACAAACGCTTCTCTCTCTCTCTCTCTCTCTCTCTCTCTCTCTCTCTCTCTCTCTCTCTCTCTCTCTCTATTACATTTTTAAACAAAGAAAGAAAAATATAGAGAATGGTAAGAGTTATTAGAGGAGTTAGACGATGGCTAAAGAAGCAAGTTGTTTAATCAGGCTATGGACGATCTGAGTAAATATTGTTTGAAGTTTTATACAGATAGTACGCAAACATAATTACACATTTTTTACGAGCGAGCTCAGATACCTCACAGACTCTTATGGACGTGCTTATGGGAGTGTGTGGGAAGGATACTGCCTAGATAAATGGTAAAAGGGATCCTTCAGGAGGATCAAATGAGACGCAATGTATATATATATATATATATATATATATATATATATATATATATATATATATATATATATATATATATATATATATGTATATAATATATATATAATGTGTATGTATGTACGTATACATATATATATATATATATATATATATATATATATATATATATATATATATATATATATATATATACATACATATATATATATATGTAAAAATTCTCAATTATGTAGGAACAAGGCTGCATTTTTCAAAATACAAAAATACTCATATATAAAAAAATTTTGGATATTTACTTATTTCCGGTCACTGTATATAATGTACTATATATATATATATATATATATATATATATATATATATATATATATATATATATATATATATATTCAGTGACATAAAGCTAAAAAATTTATTTAAAACTGGAAGTTGCATACATAATTCATAACATATTTGAGAGAGAGAGAGAGAGAGAGAGAGAGAGAGAGAGAGAGAGAGAGAGAGAGAGAGAGAGAGAGAGAGAGAGGTTTTATATATTCAGAATAAATTAAAGTACAAAGAAAACCTTCCCCTTTTTGTCAGGAATGTATAAATTCAGACATCTGGGGAAAAAAATTGGTTTTGAAATTTTTAGCGGCATAAAGTAACCAGAAGCGTTCGAGCGAGCGCATTTTGTGGAATAAATCTCCCTTTACATATCTGGTTAGGATTACGTGCATTTCAAAAGGGGGCCGAAGGTTTAACTGTATCTTATTTGGATTTAGGCTGTATACCTGACCTCACCCGCCCCAATCAGCTCAGATAATGGAAGTGTGTAAACTGGATGTATATATATACAGTACACGCATACGCACAAACAAATATTACCACAGGTGACTTGGAAATAAAGTCGAAACCTGTCAA
>NC_089758.1:27854233-27879233 GCF_040412425.1 Macrobrachium rosenbergii
GCCCCTCTTGGGCTTTAAAGAATGGGGCTGTAGGGTTTGTGGGGTTGAACAGAGGACGGGGGGATGGGGGGGAGGGTTGTCCTCCGTGGAATGTGGACGGTAATCCTTCGCGATATCCTTCATTGTGTTTTATGTCGTTCTGGGTTACCATGACCGTTGCATTCTGGCTTTCATTAACATACATATACACATAGACATACACAAACACATACACACATAAACGCATACGTACGAGTACACACCATACATACATACATACACACACACACACACACACACACACACACACACATATATATATATATATATATATATATATATATATATATATATATATATATATATATACATTGCACCAGAACTAAGACTTACCGCATTCTGGCTTTCAAAAACGTACACATACACACACGCATACATACACACTATACATATACATACTTGTATGCATTGTAAGGGAAGCAAGCACCAACCTTAATTTCCTTTGGGGTGTAGATTCGGATCCCCGTTTTTATACTGAAATTAATTTTAAAAAAAAGGGGGGGGGCATTAGGAATTTCAAGAGTTAAAAAGTCATTGTTGCAACTGACACACATAATAAACACACACACTTATATATATACATATGCGTATATACGTGTATATATGTGTGTACGGTATTTACGTAGATGTATATTTTTGTATGTGTATGTGCGCATTTGTGCATCGGCAAATACGCGTGTATTTTATTCTAATAATTTAATGTTTTAAATAACAAAAGCTACTGCAGACTAAATCTCATTCAGCTCCTTAGGAGGAAAATGAAAATATGGTGATCTACTGAGGTTGACAAAGACACATAGAAAATTGAAAGTCTGGATATTGTGCAAATTTCTATACTTACTTCGTTCTGGGTTTACTTCTGGGTCTTCCAGATTATGAGAAAAGATAGAATAAGATATTTTAAGTAAATTTATTATTGTCCTTATTTGATAGGGTGAAAATGAATGGTAATTTTTCTATGTATAATAATTTTTCAATGTATAATATGCGTTTCGTGTTCGTTCTTCAAAAGCAAAACTAGATTCATTTGAATGGGCCAGCTTACCTTTTTTATTAGGCTTCAGATGATAAATAAGATTAAAACTGACCAAATTCTCCAAAAATGGGTTAAATATTTTGGCTATATATTGAGATTCAAGTTACCATAAAATTCCAGCCCCATCAACAACTAATCATCTGGTACCTCTTACAGACTTTCATTCCGCCAAACGACTATCCACATTTAACTATTTAACCACTAAAGGCACACACAAAATATATATATATATATATATATATATATATATATATATATATAATAAATATAAATAATCAACATACAATCACGTGTGGAACAAAAATAAATTCCTGACTCACATCAGGATCGAACCCAGGTCTTGGTTGACAGCGGTCTCGCGTTTCAACTGAAAGACCTGGGTTCGATCCTGATGTCAATCAGAAATTTATATATATATATATATATATATATATATATATATATATATATATATATATATATATATATATATATATATATATATATATATATATATACGAATATATAACTTATTGCAGAGATGCCCAGAAAGTGTGTTTGTATGATACGAAAGATTCTTATTAAAGGGAGGTGCTGTTATCTGCAGAGAGAGAGAGAGAGAGAGAGAGAGAGAGAGAGAGAGAGAGAGAGAGAGAGAGAGAGAGAGACTTTAAATCCTGCATTGCATTATCTAACAACGGCAGAGGAGCCCCAGCCAAACAACTAAGTCATCCACAACAAAATCCTTGAAACAATGGCATAATTGCCGCGTCTTCCTCCTTCAGCATAATTATTTACGCCTTTTTTTCCCACTCTCTCTCTCTCTCTCTCTCTCTCTCTCTCTCTCCTCTAATGTGATTAATGCAGACTCCTAATGGAAGCGTTTTGTTCAAGACGTTTAATGGAGGCAGCGGTGTTTTTCGCGTGTCGAAATGGTTATGTCTGAAATAGGTTTTTGTCTGGGATTTAGCTCCGTATGTATATATATATATATATATATATATATATATATATATATATATATATATATATATATATATATATATAGAGAGAGAGAGAGAGAGAGAGAGAGAGAGTTTAGGTTCCTACTTCATTCCTCAACCAAGGAAATACAGGTAACATTTAGTTCATAGTATTGTTTTGATAACAAGGGCTTTCAAACATGTGACCACAATGTAATAATAATAATAATAATAATAATAATAATAATAACAAAAGTAGCGTTATGTATTACAGTCATTAAACGTGAATGCTGCCAGTCACAAGCAACCGACTGAAAGATGATTGTAGCTAATATTTCCTCATCGCTTTATTCATAATTTTTTTAATTTCCTTTTTAATTAATTGGTCGGACTAAGCTCGCTTCTCAACAGACCTTCCTTCTCTTGGGGTCATTAGATAAATGGCCTCTGATGACCTTCGTCGTGAAGAAAACGAAAACAATAATAATCTCCCCCTGAGGGGTGACTGTTATAAGTCCTCTATTGCCATTTTTCTTCTTCCCTCGTTAAATAGACGCGTATTCTAATCCATCATCATCATCATCTTTTACTTCTTTTCTTCCTCTTCTTCTCCTTCTTCGTGGCCTTTGTGCCGGTTGAATTGTTGCGAGATATTCCGTGTAGGGCTACTGGCTCTCTCTCTCTCTCTCTCTCTCTCTCTCTCTCTCTCTCTCTCTCTCTCTCTCTCTCTCTCTCTCTCCCCTTTGCTTGTGCGCCTGCATTAGGTATTTGCTCTTTTAAATTTTTACTTTGTAGTTTGTAGTAAGATTTCAAGCACCTTCAAATGTAAGTAACGCACGCAACATTATATATATAGTGCGTATGTATATATATATACATATATACATATATATATATCTATATATATTCATATATATGTATATATATAGTTAAAATACTTTTGCAACCACTGCAGTACTGATCGTGAAATAGGAGACTCAAGGTGATTTATAAAACAGTGATTGCAGTTTAAGTAAACAATTATGAGTGTATTGAAAAAGGTCTACATTAAAACGCTCTAAGTATGGGAAAGCATTAAGTGAATTTTGCTTTTGAAAGAACGCTTTGTCTGTTACAAGACAGTACTATATCTGAACGTTATGCATGATAAAGGTGTTTTGTCAAACGCATTGCCGGTCAAGCTGTACAGAACTTTCAAAGTGACGTTAATCCATCTCTCTCTTTCAATATTCCAGGATTGATTGACTGATTTATTTGTTTAGGTAATCTGGCGTTGCAGAATTCCTGGATAAAAACGGCAAGCTTGAACAAAGAACAATTCGCGCCCTTTCATCCTTTTGAAATCCGTAAATCATCGTATATTTGAAATGGGACTCTGAGCTGAAAGTCTATCAAAGGGAGAGAGAGAGAGAGAGAGAGAGAGAGAGAGAGAGAGAGAGAGAGAGAGAGAGAGAGTGCCTCGGAATATTTCATGTGAGAGTGGCTTCATCTCTCTCTCTCTCTCTCTCTCTCTCTCTCTCTCTCTCTCTCTCTCTCTCTATATATATATATATATATATATATATATATACATACATACATACATGTATGTATGTACATATACATATATATATAAAATCTCTCTCTCTATACATACATACATACATACATACATATATATGTATATATTTGTGTATATATATGTGTGTGTGTGTCTACAGCCAAGATACTACCCTAGGATTTAAAATGAACAAAAAGAAACAAATCGCATCTTTGTGTAATATGAACCTCTAAAATTAGAAATGAGAATAGAATAAGTCTCTTCAATACCAAACAGATCTATATAGTCTCATTATATATATATATATATATATATATATATATATATATATATATATATATATATATATATATATATATATATATATATATATATATATATATATATATATAAGAGAGAGAGAGAGAGAGAGAGAGAGAGAGAGAGAATGGAGAAAATAAGTCATCCAGCCCTTTCTTTACTGTGGCTGACCCTCACGTCCATTGACTTCACTTTTGCTTCTTCTGAGGACCTTTTCTTCTCTTTTATGCGCCTCCTCCCTTCAGTCACTTCCTTCAATAGCCCATCTCCCGGGAATACGACAAAGTCCTGTCCAGTTATTTTTTCCTTTTCTTCTTTTGAATGACTTCCTCCGACCTCTCTTCCTCTCTCTCTCTCTCTCTCTCTCTCTCTCTCTCTCTCTCTCTCTCTCTCTCTCTCTCTCTTGCCTTAGGTGTCTTTTCTTTGTTTCTTCTTTTCCTTCTATCTTTATGTTCCCGTGATTCATTCAAGTATTTCCTCATCTTCCCGATTCTCTCTCTCTCTCTCTCTCTCTCTCTCTCTCTCTCTCTCTCTCTCTCTCTCTCTCTCTCTCTCTCTCTCTCTCTCTCTCTCTCTCGCTGTTCTTATTCATTCTACTATTTCCTCATCTTCCCGACTCTCTCTCTCTCTCTCTCTCTCTTTTTCATCAATGGTCTTGCTTTCTACTGTAGCTTTTCCCAACTAACTTTCAGCTTCTCTCTCTCTCTCTCTCTCTCTCAAACATATCGAATTTATTACGTCTTCTTATCTTCATTGTCATTACACTGATCTACGGCTGACACGATTCCATTACAGGATTATGACATTCGTGCTCATTTTCTCTTTATATTTTTCAAGCTACCTTTGATGGTAATCGCTTCGTATTTTACTCAGTCACCTGGAATTGTCATGTCGACATTAGTCTTAGAATGGAGATGTTTGTGCCTATTAAATCTCATTATTCTTATTATTCTCATATGCATTTATGTATAAACTTTTGCATATCTCATTTTCATTTTCAAGCTCTCGTATATCTCATTTACATTTATGTTTACACTCTCGTATCTCATTTACATTTATGTCTAAACTCTCGTATATCTCACATACGTTTATGTCTAAACTCTCCTCGTTTACATTTATGTCTAAACTCTCGTATATCTCACATACATTTATATCTAACCTCTCGCATATCTCATGTATATTTATGTCTAAACTGTAGTATATCTCATATACATAAATGTCTAAACTCTCGTATATCTCATTTACATTGATGTCTAAACTCTCGTATATCTCATTTACATTAAGTCTAAACTCTCGTATATCTCATTTACGTTTATGTCTAAACTCTCGTATATCTCATTTACATTTATATCTAACCTCTAGTATATCTCATATACAGTTATGTCTAAACTCTTGTATATCTCATATACATTCGTCTAAACTCCCGTATATCTCGTATACATCTACAGTATGTCTAGGTTCTCGTACACATCTCATATACATTTATGTCTAGACTGATAACCTTAGAGTTTGCATCGCATAAAATCGAACTAAATATTCCATTTGCTCAATCACGATTCGACTGGTAAGTAACTACCAAAGGATTCACATTCCTTTCTGTAGGTACCATTCGCGTTGAGTGTCTTAAGTGGTCATTCAGGGTTTATGACCCAATAACAGTCATATTTACTTTGATCTTCGGAAACCTGCTCTGTAGTTGAGGTCAGGTCATTTGAATGAGCATTTAGAATGTCAGTGATCCTTCTACTTAAGTGAGTTTCGACTGTATGTTGCAGTGAAAGCATCAGTGAATTATAGATTATCGTTAACAACTCTTACTTTCTCAGGGAAAATTCAGAAAGTTTCCCTTGTCAGTTGATCGAATTTTTTAATCTGTTCGTTGCGTTTCAACGAAAAACCCCTCTTTATTTGTGATGCTTGGTGTTGTTCATTTCATAGGAATTTATTTGTTTATTCTATTTGCAATTATTATTGCCTGTCATGCATAATCTCATTCCTCGCCCGGGGCTGTTTTGACTAAGCGTGAATAACTCTAGACATCAAAGTGAATGACAAGGAGCCTCTTCATATGAGAATATTATTAATGAAGATCAAAAGCAGGATAATAAGAGTCGAAACGAAAATTAACGATGCTATGAAAAATGAAAGTCTAATTAAACTGAAGTGTGGAAGTCTGAACGAATTCTCATTTCATTCCCTTACTATTGATATTATACTGAATGCAAATACAGGATTCTTTGCTAAAAAGAGTTTATGAAACCCGAGAAAGAAATTTTAATTGCTAACATTTGGAAGTTGGGAAATCCTCGGACAAATTATTACCTCCCTCAATGAAATAAATATTTTGTTTCCTTTTGTTTATCTGTCTGTTTGTATTTGTACTTATATATATATATATATATATATATATATATATATATATACATACACGAAGGAAAAGAGAAACAATGTAGTACTGCAAGGCCTTTCGACTTCTTGTCCTTTACTAAGTAAAGGACAAGAAGTCGAAAGGCCTTGCAGTACTCCATTGTTTCTCTTTCTTCTCAGATTTTGTCTTTACTTATATATTCATCACGTCCCATATTTTCGTGATTCAGTCACATACACATATATATACGGTATGTATGTATATACATATATATATGTATATATGTGTACATATATATATATATATATGTGTGTATACATACATACATACATACATACATACACATACACGTAACTAAGGAAAAGATAAGCAGATATTATTTCACCGGAAACTGGAAATGCTGACCGAATTTTGCGACAATTTCCCAGACTTCTTCTTGGCCTGTGCAAAACTGTAAACTCACTTTTGACTCGATACCAGGGAAGCAACACAACAAGGGAAGGTGAGAGAACAAACGTGGGTAAAGGGTTGACATAGGTAGGTGGTGGGGGAAAGGGAGAGAGAACAAAAAATATATATTATTTTGCTAGAAGTAAATTTTAAAAATCAGTTAACGAAAAGAGTGAAAATTTATTTGAAAACTTATTATGATGTTTTGTTTACACTGATATTTTGTTTTAACGGTTTTTTTTTCCAAAAAGACGGAAAACTTATCGTGATATTTTAGTCACAATTACATTTTGAAAATTAATTAAGGTAAATAGTAAAAAAATGACCTTGTTGTCTTCAGCATAATGAAGTCTTAAAAGAGTAAGAAATGATTGATGTCTTTGACACATTGAAATTTTGCAAACCAATTTGTGAAAATAAAATGACTGCAATATTTTGTGTACAGTGAAATTTTGAAAATCGATTATCGAGAAATAAAATGACTCGTATCTTCTTTGTATCATAATTTATAATATCGTTACCGTCCGTGTTAGATATTTTCCTTGGGATTAAAATGATAATCTAACAATATTTTTAATGCTACTTTCAAGAATATTTTTGCCATGATCTTGCCGAAATCTGCACCAGCTTTAGCAATGAGAAGACAGAAATGATAGCGTTATTAAACAGTTTGAGAAAATGTTTATTATCTATGTAAAATCTGGTAACATCACTTAAAATTAAAGTCAAGTAAATATGTTAAGAAACCGATCAAGGAATAAAAATGACGTGGGATATTTTATATAATAAATTGCAAGTTTCGATATGTTTGAAAATTGGTTTTGGTAATTCTTTGGAAAATAATTTTATTTTTGCTCTTTACCTTGCTAATAATAATAATAATAATAATAATAATAATAATAATAATAATAATAATAATAATAATAATAATAATAATAATAATAATAATAATAATATTTTATTGCTTTCTACCTCACGTAATAATAATAACACGTATTACTCAACCATAAAAATCTTTATAGAACCTCATAATTAATTTTGAATCTACTTGCATTAACGCTGTCTCTAATCATTTACAAATTTCTTTTTCCTTTGGAATTTCTTAGCTTAAATCGATTTAACAGGTAAATTGACCAGGCAAATTTTCAGACTGAATGATTGATTTCTTTGCTCATTTTGCATAATCATAGAAACGTTTTTGTCTCCGTTTCAGAGGTTTCCTGAAAGGTTTTTCTAGAGCTCAACATAAATAATTTTTTTACTTATACTCTTTAGACACACACACACGTATATATATATATATATATATATATATATATATATATATATAATATATATATAATATATATATATATATATATATATATATATATATATACATATATAATTTATATTTATGTATAGTGTATGTATAACTGTGTAAACACTGATTAGTGAATTTCCTACAAATAGAATGAGGATTCTATTGCATCATCCTCAGTACTTATGACGCAATACTAATTCAATAAACGTTAATAGGTACTTATCAGAAAATTGGATTTGATAATTTGCTCTAATTAACCAAGAATAATTAAGTATTCCGAAATGGCCGCTAATGTCGGATAGCAATTGGAAATCCTCATTGCAGTAATTACAGTATCAGATACGATAATTATGATTTGCCCAAAAAAAGGAGTGAATTAACAAGTTACCACTGGAAGAATCTTGGTAAACTGCGACTGTCATTTCTACAATAAAAAAAAAATAGTTAATTGTCATCCGATTTTTAAATTTGATAATAGAAATGAAAGCCTCACTTTTTTGTTTTACTTTTTATTTTATTTTTTTTGGTCGTGATTGGGATTGTAGCGAATTTAAGCGTGAAGATGGAGCGTATTTGTCATCCCATTAACATTATTTACCGAAACGACAAAGCAGGGATTCGAATAATGAATCTCTCTCTCTCTCTCTCTCTCTCTCTCTCTCTCTCTCTCTCTCTCTCTCTCTCTCTCTCTCTCTCTCTCTCATTTCGAAACAAATGCGGAGCCCCGATTGTTGCTGGGAACGCTGCCCGCCATTAGTCGAACTTTTCATTCAGTCTCTCTCTCATTTTTTTTTTTTTTTGTAATATTCTTTTCTTTCTCTTTCCTTTGTCTTTTTTCCATTTTTGTTTTTTTTCTGTAATGATTCGTAATGAGCGAGCAACATTTTAATTTGGGGTTTTATATGGCATATGGAATTCAATGAGAAGTCTCTCTCTCTCAGATTCCTGTGGAAATTGTCAGTATTGTGTTTTCGTATTGGTCGTGCATATGTTTACTCTGTTAAATACATACATATACACATACATACATACATTACATATATATATACATATATGTATATGTATATATATATATGTATATCCGCATATATATATAATATTTATATATATAAAATTATATATATATATATATATATATATATATATATATATATATATATATATATATATATATATATATATATATATATATATATATATATATATATATATAATTTATTTATGTATGTATGTATGTATGTATTTATCTCTAATACCATATCACACGTATTCATGGCAACAATTTATTGACAAAGCAACATCCCAATTCTTTGATGAGAGACGAAAGTAGCTTACGTAAAAAAAATCCACTCTTAATTTTTTTTTACCACTTCACGATAGAGGTTTATTATTAACTCAATGAAATCCCATGAAAAAGTACTTTAGATCATAACTCTCATATAAGAAGTAAGTCAAAAGCAGACCTGCATGAGGGCAAGGATTGAATCGCTTTTCATGACGTAGGCTGTCACGATCAATTGAATTTGTAAGTGATGACATGCTGGCTGATCCGGTTTATAACAGTGATTGACAGTTTGACATCGTGAGAAGTACCAGGCAGTGAGTGCGTGCGTGCGTGCGTGTGGATATCTACACATTCGATATATATATATATATATATATATATATATATATATATATATATATATATATATATATACATATATATACATACAGTATATGTAAAATATACATATATATAACATATGTATATATATTTATATGTATACATATGTAAACATATATATACATATATAAATATATATATATCTATATACACACACACACACACATATATATATATATATATATATATACATATATATATATGTATGTATGTATATGTGTGTATATGTGTGTGTGTGAGCGTGTAATACACGTGTCTACTCGCTACGGATATTGAATAAGTTTCTTGCCTACACTAGGAGGGAAATTGATAGGAATCCACTAATTTCGAAAATGGTTCCAGACTTATATAATTAGAATAATCCTGAATAATGTTGCGATTTAGATGTGATTAATGAAATGGGGTGAAGTTTATTTGTGCTTTACCGTGCATAGTTATATAATAATTATATAATGGACGAAATAATTCATATTCAGTATCGTAAACAGGTGCAGAATTGGGAAGATGAAATGAATTAGACCTTAGTGCTAAATTGTACACAATGTACAGCTTCATTTCAATACCAGAGGCAAATTCATGATGGTTTTTTTGTACCTGGATGATAGTTGGAAGATCCAGACGTTTGAAAATTTAAAAGGAAAATATTTGGAATTCGGAGGCATGATTATTCAAGATTAAATCAATATTTAGAGCGAAGCTATCTAAGCTTCAAAGAAAATGAATTCTGATAAAATGAAGTAAAAAATGCGCAGGAGTTTCCTCGGGCCAATCGAGTTTTCTATACAGCGTACAATGCTGTATGAAACTCAGCCACGGCCCATGAAACTTTCATCCGCGGCCCATGAAACTTTCAGCCACAGCCCGGTGGTCGTCTGTGTTGTTGGCACTATAGCGGCGCTAGACGCACGATCATGGCTAACTTTAACCTTAAATAAAATAAAAGCTACTGGGGCTAAAGGTCTTCAATTTGGTGCGTTTGATGATTGGAGGGTGTATGATCAACATACCAATTTGCAGCCCTCTAGCCTCAGTAGTTTTTTAAGATCTGAGGGCGGACGGATAGACAAAAAGCCATCTCAACTGTTTTCTGTACAGAAAGCTAAAATTTAATAAGGAAAACTGAAAATTCAGAATTATTTAAATCAATATTCAGAGTATTGTGACCTAAGCTTCAGAGAAAATGAATTCTGATAAAGATTCTAATTCTGAGAGCTGAGTATTCAGAAGCAAATTAATCTTTTGAACTCCGTTATCTGAACTTTCAAGAATGCGATACAATGCCGTGGTATAACACAAGTAATTTGAACGTCACTGAGAATAAAATTAACCTCTCCTAAACGTCTAAAATGCGCTACTAGAGAAGAACGCATCAATTTACAAAGAAAAATCTTGTTATTGGGACTTTGTTCAAATACGATCAACTAATGACAAAAATTGACTACATACGGTATGCAGCTTAATGAATAAACAACCACATGAACATACCTATACCAAATAAAAAATTAACGACATGCGCACGATGAAATAAACCACCGCATACCTGCGCTAATGACCAGGTAGTTACTTCATAGAATTATAAAAAAAAAAACTGGGTGAACCAATCACCGTCCGGAGCAAGCTCGTTCCGGGGCCGAACCGCCGGACGGAATATGCTAATTATGCAAATAAATCACCGTAGAGCTCAATCTGCAAAATAATATGACAGGGGAGAGTCCATTAAATGCACCTACAGTGCCTAACAAATCAAATGAACGCCGCATGATGAGATAAATATTTATACTATACTCTTGGGATCTCCTCCGTAGTGTTGCCAAGTCCTGTCTCAATCAGTCGTGAGTTACGAGCTGTCCTTTGGAGGGAAATATTCCGAAGGTTGAAAAAATAGGTTCGTAATACTCACGTTTGCAAGCCAACTCAAGGGCGGTTTTCTTTTTCAAGAGAAGCTGGTATATTCACTAGCTAAAAATACTCGGACTATAAAGTTTATTCTAGTTGCGAATAGAGGTAAAAATTAGCATTCCTCGACTTGATTCTAAACTTAGTGATATTACAGATTTATAGTAACGTGAATTAGCTTCATTTCTGGATAGCAATGCTTTTCATCCAAAAGAGAAGGAGAATATACTAAATAAAAAAAAATTAATGTATAAAACGTATAAAAAAAATTACGTATACAGTATCTCTTTCAGGCGTACTAAACAAAAATAATTTGTATGTATGATATCTCGCAAATTTCAAGAAACGGGGAAATGTTTAACCAAATTTAAAAATCTCAAATTCAAAGAAAATAAATTTTAAGTTTTTGTAAGAAATCGATCTGCGCAAGAATCCGGTTTGACTATGACACTTGCAACTGGGAACTGACACTGAATTCGAAATATGGATAGCCAATTATCTGAATGTCGTGGCGCAGTAGTAAGGTTCTCGCTTACCAGTCGAGAGGACCGGGGTTCAAATCCCGCCGCTCACTGGTGGCTTGGCGATGGCGCCATTGCATAAACCCGGTGGCCCGCCAACCTAGCGGTCTGAAAACTCGAGAGGGTTAGTAAGAAAATAGGTACCAGCCCTCGGGCTCGGGGGTTAGCTAGTGACACACTGGCCACGTGTCTTAAGCAACGGGACTTCTCCCCCACTGGCTGTTGGCCTAAGAAACCGGAATCCAGCACCGGCCCTATGAGCCTTGTGAAGCCCAGGAGGATTTCAACTTTTTTTTAACCTTTAAATACTGTAATATGTCAGCATAAAAGGGCATTGTACAGTGGTTATCAAAAATCAGATACCCCTTATCTGCACCGTAAATTTATTAACGTCTAAATGAATGAAAAATCTTCCGGTCCAGTTATGAAATAGATTATCAGTTGACAGTTTACTACATTAATTTAGAAAATGGCGTTACTAATTTAACGATGTACCATGCTTATCCTGCCAAAAAATAGTGAAATAATCTTTATTTATCAGGAAATACGATTTCTGTAGCGAGGATATCTAATTGTTACTGGACATTAGTAAAGTTCATAAATACCTGACTAGCACAAAACTGATGTTCAAGATGAACTTTTCATAAAAGTTTCATTTCAACTGAAATTATAACTGATTTCAAAGTTAATTTCAGAGGGAAAATGAATTGGTATTAGGGACTGAAAGCAAAATAAGTTATTTGTGTTTCTGGAAGAGAATGCTGTTGCTATTTAATGCTGGACGAAATGTGTTGATGAATGAATGAAACGGCGCATAAAAAGCTGATGCTTAGTAATAAAACATTTTTATTTTCATTACTATTATGTGAGAGACAAGTAAAGGGCACAGAAAACAAAAGCCAGGATTATATAAAATCTCAGATAGGTTTTTTATAAGCCATTCTGAGTAAGAATAATATGAAAAACCAATTGCTATTGGCTAAATAAATGTACAATTAATAAAGTTACACAGACAATAACCGTTTTTTTTTTGGGGGGGGGAAGCTATCAACAGTTTATGACACTACACTTTCTTCAGTGGACATTTTTGCATGTAGTTGAGAAATTAGAGGTACATTCACAATTTTCCTGCTTCTTTTTCGCTCGTTTAGGTAACACAATAACGATAAACACTTAATACTTTATGGCTCGACAAACGTACTCATCTTTGACGTGAATTCATTATCATCCAAATCATGGCAAAAAAAAAAAAGGAGCTTTTCATTCTAATTATCAAATGAGAAATTTAGCTGACAATTCGCTAGCTTTAAAAATGACATTTATACAGTAATACGCCAGGATTTTTCCACTGGCAAATGATTAAATATTTTTCGTTTTTGTATATATATATATATATATATATATATATATATATATATATATATATATATATATATATATATATATATATATATATATATATATTTTTTGGTCGTTTCATCTGCGAGTACGATTCCTGTAATGAGAAAATCTAATTGTTGCTGGACATTAGCGGGAGTTCCGAACACTTAATCACTCTTGATTAACGCGAGCGAGTCGCCAAATATAATTTTCTAACAAGTCACATCAAATGGATTACCGGAATATCTGCCGAGTCGTGTGTGCGTGTGTGCACGGAGTACGAAGAAGTGGAATATTATTGCACCGTCGCAGCTGCAACTGTAAAAGAAAAATATATGTTTACTCGCTAAATAAGTAAAGATAATGGACACAGGGGTATGAAAAAGGAATTTAACTGGGTCAAACTGTGACTTAATATGTTGAATTCTCCCTTGTCTTTGGGATCTGTACTTCTTAGTCATATTAAATCGTCGTGTTTACTCTCAAAGCTAAATTACGGATTCATCGAATGTGAAAATCTTAGTTAAAATTTATACAATAATGACTCTACATGCTGCAGGCGGCTCTTGAAGCTTTCATACCTATAAGGAGGGAAATTCAATAAAACAAGTAAAAAATGCGCCGAAGTTTCTTCGGGCGCAATCGAGTTTTCTGTGCAGCCGCTACAGCGTATAATCAAGGCCACCGAAAATAGATCTGTCGTTCGGTGGTCTCGGTATAATGCTGTATGAGTCGCGGCCCATGAAACTTTAACCACTGCCCGCGGTGGCATGTCCTATATCGTTGCCAGATGCACGGTTATGGCTAAATTTAACTTAAATAAAATAAAAACTACTGAGGATAGAGGGCTGCAATTTGGTATGTTTGATGATTGGAGGGTGGATGATCAACATACCAATTTGCGGCCCTCTAGCCTTAGTAGTTTTTAAGATCTGAGGGCGGACGGACAGACAAAGTCGGCAGAAAACTAAAATTATAAGAATGGAAATCATTACCCTGAAACTCTACTATTTTCTTGCTCATTATTACATCACAAATACGCTGCATCTTTTTGATGAATAACTTTTCATCCCTATCAAGAGAAACCTTTTATTCTTTGTAACTACGTATATTGAAAATCGGATCAGGACTGACGAGACCTGCATGTAATAATCATAATTAGGCAGTATCTTTGCAATGCAGATCTATTAAGTATTTCATTTTTTTCGTACTGTGCCTTTCGTAACGGGAATCATAATTGCCGCAATGAAGAATTCTTAATTGCTATTCGACGCCAGCGAACGGTTTTGAATACTTGATTACTACTGAATAGTTACAACAGTTATTATATGAAAATTTTCTAATACTTAACACAAAGTGGTTGATTGGACTATATGTCGAAGTGATGTGGAACGTGCCTAGTGGAAATTGATACGATTTTAAAGCTGTTTTGAATAAAATGCATCAGTAGAAACATGAAGAAGATATAGGCTACTATACAACAAGTAAAAATTGCGCCGAAGTTTCTTCGGCGCAATCGAGTTTTCTGTACAGCCGCTACAGCGTATAATCTAGGCCACCGAAAACAGATCTATCTTTCGGTGGTCTCGGTATAATGCTGTATGAGCCGCAGCCCACGAAACTTTAACCGCCGGCCGGTGGTGGTCTACCCTATATCTTTGCCAGAAGCATGATTATGGCTAACTTTAACCTTAAATAAAATAAAAGCAACTGAGGCTAGAGAACTGCAATTTGGTATGTTTGATGATCGGAGGGTGGATGATCAACATACCAATTTGCTGCCCTTTAACCTCAGTAATTTTCAAGACATGAGGGCGGACAGAAAAAATGCGGACAGAAAAAAGTGTGGACAGAAAAAGGGCGGACAGGAAAAAAGTGCGGACGGTCAGACAAAGCCGGCACAGTAGTTTTATTTTCAGAAAACTAACAAGCACTATTGAAGATTCAGTTAAAAGCAAATATGCTACGGAATTTTTTTCCATCGGTCATAGCAAGCTTGCAGATAATATGGAGCATATATTTAAAAGGAAGAAAGAAAAACGGTGGGGGAGGGGGTGATAAGACAAGTATGTTTTTACTTCTGCAAGAAAAAAAAAATATAATTACTGTTGACAAAACATAACCGAAATAAGCATTTAAAGCTTATATAGAAATAGTCTAAAATCGAGTATTTAAGAGGCCACTTTAGAAACTCAAGTGCATAGTTCTAATCTAGACGAGGAGTAGACTCTATGCAGATTTAATGTATTTGTATATATATATATAAATATATATATATATATATATATATATATATATATATATATATATATATATATGTATGTATGTATGTATATATATATATACACACATATATGTATAATGTATTTTATATATATATATATATACATATATATATATATATATATATATATATATATATATATATATATATATATATATATATATATATATATATATATATATATATATATATATATATATACTCGTATATATATATACATATAAGAAAACTAAATTCAAAAGACACTTAGATAACACTGATTGATGTCAGCTTAATTATCTTCAGCATACTAGATTCGTGTTGAAATTCAGGTGAATAATGTTTTTGGTTTCTATGAATAAAGCATGAAAAAATAAATATAAATATAAATATTACTATAAATGTATATATAAACACCTACATAACATTAATTGATATTAGATTCATCATCTCCAGACATACTAGATTCGTGTTGAATTCAAGTGAATAATTTTTTTGTTTTATTTGTGATTAGCGGAAAGATATAAATATAAATATAATATAAATATAAATATAATTGATATCAGATTAATCATCTCCAGACATACTAGACCTGTGTTGAAATTCAAGTGGATAATTTTTTTGTTTTATTTGTGATAAGCATAGAGATATAAATATATAAATATAAATAAATATAACATTAATTGATATCAGATTAATCATCTCCAGACATACTAGATTCGTGTTGAAATTCAAGTGGATAATTTTTTAGTTTTATTTGTGATAAGCATAAAGACAAAATATAAATATAAATTAAAATATAAATATAAATATAACATTAATTGATATCCGATTAATCATCTCCAGACATACTACAGCAGATTCGTGTTGAAATTCATGTGGATAATTTTTTGTTGTATTTGTGATAAGCATATCTATAAATATAAATAGAAACATAACTCAAATTTTAAAAAATTCAGCAATTGTAAAAAAAAAATCCCCGAAAACAACGGGAACTAACATTTAATTCGAAAAGCAGAGGGAATTCGTTATTTGACCACCCGTTTCGTCGCTCCTGCAAATAACGTTAATGACACATCACAAATAACGCTAATGACATCTTTTGGCTAAATTCATTATCATGGCAGTTTCGAAAAAGCTTTCATGTTTGTTATTTAATTTGGAAATCGGACTGGAATTGATAAGTCCCCGGAGAGAGAAAAAAATAATAATCATAATTTTAATTATGAAGCTGTACGAATGAAAAGAGTCGCAGAAATAATTGCAGTGATCTCATCTGGATTCATCCGTAGTAATTTATGAATGTACAAATGCTTCTGCACTGTAATTTCCGCAGGTGGAACTGTGATTATTGTAACGAGGTAATGTGATTGCTTCGCCATTGGCATGTGGAGTCGACACTACTCGATTATTCCTGATGAATTTGAACCGAAGCGTCAAAATCAAGTGTTCTAAGTAAGCGACTTTCAGTGGTTTATTTATTTAGTTTTTTCCGTTATTAAAGAAATTCTGTATCTCTCTCCCTACTATGTCCTTAAAAATGGCGGTTAGCACTTTTCTCGGTAGGCGGAAAGTAGATATTGTTGTAATTCTCATTCTCCCCCCGCCCCCCGCCTCTCTCTCTCTCTCTCTCTCTCTCTCCACCCCATTACCACCTGTAATAATAATAATAATAATAATAATAATAATATGACCACCGTGGTTTACTGGGTAACGCCGGCCTCACTCAGTGAGAGGCCCGAGTTCAATCCCATGGAAGGGAACGGACTTCAGGTCGTTTCTTGAAAGTAATGGATTATGCACCTGGTAGTTTGGCAACCGTGGTAGGTCGTAGCCAGAGGAAAAAAAGACGGGGAAAAGGGGAATACTCTACATATATATATATATATATATATATATATATATATATATATATATATACATATATATATATACAGTATATATATATATATATATATATATATATATATATATATATATATATATATATATATATATATATATATATGTAATATAAATATATATTCATATACATACATATATATATATATATATATATATATATATATATATATATATATATATATATATATATATATATATATATATACGTATGTGGAGAAATAACAGGAATTTAAATAAAAGCGATATGTTTGATTAAATAGAAATTGTCACAAATGCCTGTCATACATAATGTAAGTATAAGGTTTTTTGCCAGCTTTTATACATACGTAACATTATGCTCCTGATGAATGAAAGCACTTAAAGGCAATTATAGATTACATGAATACTAATGCGTGGTGACAAATTTTTATGTTTTTTTTTTAATTTTATTTTAGGGAAAATATTTCTATCAGTGAATACAATAATGTTTTCTCATGTTGTTTATTCACTTAAAAGTCTGTGTAGTAATAATCAAAGCTTAAAAAAAAGAGAAAATAGTTAAAAAATTAACTCGGTAAGAATCAGCGAATTAAAAGGAGAGAAAGTGGCTAAGAATTACCGTAAAAAGAATCAGTGAATTGAAAATGAGAGAAAGTAACTAAAAATTAACTTAATAAGAATCACCGAATTACCATGCAGAGAAAGTGGTTGGAAAATTAACTTAGTAAGGAGAGAAAGTAGTTAAAAATTAATTCGATAAGAATTAGCGAATTAAATATGAGAGAAAGTGGCTAAAAAATTAACTTAGTGAGAATCAGCGAATTAACAAAGAGAGAAAGTGGCTAAAAAATTAACTCGGTAAGAATCAGCGAATTAACAAAGAAAGAATGGTTAGAAAATTAGCTTAGTAAGAAGGAGAGAAAGTGGTTAAAAAATGAACTCGGTAAGAATCAGCGAATTAAAAAGGAGATAAAGCGGTTAAAAAATTAACTTGGTAAGAATCAGTGAACTAACAAAGAGAAAAAGTGGCTAAAAAATTAACTTAGTACGAATAAGCGAATTAACAAGTAGAGAAAGTGGTTGGAAAATTAACTCAGTAAGAAGGAGAGAAAGTGGTTTAAAAAAGAACTCAGTAAGAGTCAGCGAATTTAAAAGGAGAGAAAGTGGTTAAAAAGTTAACACAGTGAGAATCAGCGAATTAAAAAGAAGAGAAATAACATGGTTTTTAATAAGCAACCGGAATTCCGCCATTTATCCGGAATGTGGAAGAGATTCGTGATTGAAACGACATTTTAATTTTGTCGTTCAATAAAAACATCGCTAATGGCACAGCAAACATCCTCCATCTCTACTTTCAAATAATCTAGAGAATTACGTAATAATTAAAGAAATCCCTCCTTTTCTATAATTTTCAAAACGACAGATCCAATGATAATTGATAACTGCCCGGTCGTGAAAATAACCAAGATCCGGCGGTAATTCTTCGCCGGTAATCCATTAAATATATTTTTTAGATATTGTTTTAATAATTTTCGGGTCTGGGACTCTAATTGCTCTAATGAGGGAATCTAATTGCTGTCCGACATTGGCGAGCAGTTCCGAATACATCAATTAGGACGAGTTATTAAATCAAATATTTCAGCTGAGTCACTTTTCGTATTTCATCGAATTAACTGTCAGAGTTGTGGCGAAAATCGGCGTTTGGTTTGACATAAATAACGATTAAATACAGGAGCGCATGCGCGCACTTAGCTATCTATGTATCTGCACGCCAATCAGTCTATCTATCTATCTACCTATCTATCTAATATTAAATTTTTAGACTTTTTTCGTATTTATTAAAAATTAGGATAAAAATGCGAAATAATATTCTGTTATTTAAGCATATATGGAAAATGTAATCTAACTGAACTCTGAAAGACACAGCCACACGCACACACATGCATATACATACATACACATATATATATTATATATATGTATGTAATAACATATATATACATATATATATATATGTATGTATATATATATACATATATATATGTATATATATATATATATATATATATATATATATATATATATATATATATATATATATATATATATATATATATATATATATATATATATATATATATATATATATACGAGACCATTGCCGCCTCATTTTAAATTTAACCAAAAATCCGAATAATTCAATAATCAATTTAATCTGTCCAACAAGATTAATCTTCACGATATTACGGAGTGAATTAACTGATAACGATGACATTTTAATTGCTATTAGTAGCCGGCCAAATTAAATTTCTATTACTTGAAGAGCAATCAGACTTTTTGGTGGTCCTTTTTGCTCCAGTTCCACAGGTGGTCCACGGTAGATTTCGGCGGCTGAGTAATTATTAAACGCCTTTCGAGACGTAACTATCGAGATCCCTTGTTTAATTGAAGGTCAGCCATTAACTATTGATCAGAGGAGTCTGAAAATCTTACCGGGTGAAAAGCACAGCTGTAATGGAGCCTAATTTGTCAGTCTGAAAGAATTTTCTCATTCTCTGAGGGATCTACAATGCTCCGCGTGATTTATCTTTTGTTGTGATTTATATTATACATTTAAGAGACAGGAAAAGCTTTTAGAGTGTGTGTGTGTGTTTGAGTTTGTGTGTGCGTGTGTGTATATATGTATATATATATATATATATATATATATATATATATATATATATATATATATATATATATATGCATACAAAAATACATACATACATACCTATATATATATATATATATATATATATATATATATATATATATATATATATATATATATATATATATATATATATATATATATATATATATATATATATATATATATATATATATATATATATATATATATATATATATATATATATATATATATATATATATATATATATATATATATATATATATATATATATATATATATATATATATATATGCTCCCTAAAGGCTTTGGCAATTCTCCCAAATTTAATGTAAATCATAACAAATAAATCACGCCGAGTATTGCAGATTCCTCAGAGAATGAGAGAGTTCTCTCAGACTAACAAATTAGGCTCCATTACAGCATTGGTTTTTATCAGGTAAGATTTTGAGTCTCCTCTGATTAACAGTAAATGACTGACCTTCAATCAAACGGGAGCTTTCAATAGTTACGTCTCGAACGGTGCTTAATAATTACCCAACAGCCGAAATCTATGTTGGTCCTCTTACGGAATTGAAGTTACAATGACGTCCAAAAAGTCTGATTGCTTTGCGAATAATGGAAATTTAATTTGGTCGGGTGCTAATAGCAATTAAAATGTCATTGTTATCAGTTAATTCACTCCGTAATATGGCGAAGCTTAATCTTATTATACAAATCAAATTGATAACTGAATTATTCTGATTCTGTTATTATATTATAAATGAGGTGACAGTGGTCTCGTCAGACAATTTATAACTATGATTCACTGCCTTTCCTTTATTATTGAGATATAATTTTTTTTTTTACAGTTCAATATTGGTGAGAATTCTGGAAGACTTAGCAGTTCTTGATAAATTACAGAAAATTATAGAATAAAAATTTCTAATAACTAGAAAATAAAGGTTGGGCGAATTGCTTATAAAAAAAATGTTTCACAAATGTAATGAAATGCAGAGAAAAATATTTATGTCTCACCAATGAAAAAGGCTTAGAAATCACTTGAGGTCGTAGGAAACGGTTCCATTTTGAAGGTACAATACGCGTCGGGATTGAGAATCGAGAATCGTGAAGTTGAATCCTACTGTATCTGAAAGACCCCATTAATATTACTTAAAAATCAATAGATCTCACATGACGTCTTTACGCCGATGCGATCAGAACCACGTGAAGTAAAATATGACACTGCAAAAAAAAAAAAAAGACGACGAAAGTGTCGGAAGCCAAATAAATTAAGGGTACGAAAGGGGAGGCCGCAAACTTTTATGTCAATAAAAAAAAAAATAAAAAAAACACCAAAATAGCTTTTTAAAAGTCGTGGGGAGACTTGTCACTCGGTTCCCCTATGAATCTTTTTTTTTTTTTTTTTTTTTGAGAGTGGTCTTTTCACCCCATAGAATAGAGCGAAAGCTATAAAATTAGAGGGGAACCCAGAGACGAGTCTTCACGCGAATTTGAAAAAAAAAAAACATTTTAGCATTTTAATTGACCTAACAGTCTTCCCTTCACCCAACCAATATTTCCATTTTTTGTTTTTTTACGCTCTTAAAATATACGTTTTCCTGAAAATGTAAAATTGTGTTTATTAACCATTACCTTGGTGATATTTTTTTTTAAAAGGATTTAGTTTGTAGCCTGTTCAAGGAATTCGTCAGAACTAATTAAACTTGAAGGACATCGCAGGAAAGAGTCCTTATCAATCTCTCTAAGGAGAGAACAGAAGCGAAAGTTGCACGTCAATTTGTTAAATAACCGAATAAGTAAAATTTATTTTACTGTCTCAACTAAATCCGGTTTTCCGCTCATATTCTTTACGGACGATTAAAACTTACAAACGGATATTTAGTCTGTCTCTGGTAACTAATAAAAGTGCAACAGCCAGGAATCGCAAACGACCTGGAAAGAAGAGCCACCATAGGTGTAAAATTCTCACACTATCGACTAAAGAATTGCTTTTTTCTCTGTCTGTCTGTCTGTGTGTCTGTCTGTCAGTCAGTCAGTCAGTCTGTCAGTCAGTCAGTCTGTCTATCTGTCTGCCCGCCTGTCGTTCCCTTCATTACGGCTACCAACTGACGGTACATGACTTTTTCCCTATGCTTAGATGATCAAGTTCAGTCTTACATAGATCTTAACCACTTTCTGCTGAAGTGAATTTAACCGTCGCATTTTTCGCGTCAAAAGCAATACGACTTAGTTAACCTGGATTTAGACTCTAAAGTCTAAAGGTTTCTCTCCTTTCCATTCCATTCTGATTTTGTTACCGTCCCTCTGTTGACGGGAGAGCCTTACTCCTCTTTAAGGATACCTCTTGTTACTCGGTCGTCTACGAGTTCAGACTTGGCATCTTGCAGCCAGTGGGCAGCCTCTGAACAGCTCATTATCCGTTTGACCATTTTCCTGAGTTTTCTCGTGATTGCTTTCCTTAGTTTGCCTTCAAAGCCAAAGAACGCAGTGTAAAAATAAGGCGTTTAGAGTTACAACAACAACAACAACGACAACAACAATAATAATAATAATAATAATAATAATAATAATAATAATAATAATAATAATAATAATAATAATTTTATTATTATTATTATTATTATTATTATTATTATTATTATTATTATTATTCATAAGACGAACCTTATTCATACGGAACAATCGCACAGGGGCCGCTGACTTGAAATTCAAGCTTCCAAAGAATATGGTGTCCATTAGGAGGAAGTAACAGAAGGTAATGGGAAATAATAATAATAATAATAATAATAATAATAATAATAATAATAATAATAATAATAATAATAATAATAAGATAAAAACTGTTACTCGATCCGGTAAACAAAACTGGCAAGAAATTCTAAATCTTGGAAGTTGGAGGAAAGAATCGTCAAGTTCATCACGATGTTTTCCACACTCAAGGCCACATAAAAGACGACATTAATATAACAGTTGAAATACCAATCAACATATGAGGGGAAGAAAAGTCTGTAGGCTTTTCCAGTCTTTATCCTGTCGACACAGTCCTACATATCCGAGAAAGGATTTGCAAGGCTGAGGGAAATCGTTTTCCTTTTGTTGCAAGAGGTCTAAAAAAATAAGGAAAAGTTTTTGTGTGTTTATTTTGTGACGTCCGCTGTATATTTTGTGGTAACGACCAAAGAATCATACGAAATGAAAGGTAAAAGACTTTCATCGTTTTAACCGGATCGTTCTGAACGTAATCGTTTCATGAAGACTAAGGTTTTATAATTAAAATTCCTTAGTTTACCTATCTGACCAAAGGCTCTCCATCCACCCTACAAGATACAAAACACACACACACATACACACACACACAAACAAACAAATAATGTGATCTCAGACAAAGTAAATATTTAGTGAAAAAAAAAAGTATTTGTATTGTCAATCTCCATTTCAGGCAAAACAAAAGCTGTAAAAGTGAACACGCATTTTTTTTCTAACATTTCCTTTTTATAATTGTATAAAACGGCGAGTAACTGCAGCGTCAAAACTGCTAATGGCAAACTCGCGCATAAAAAAAAAAAACCTTTGAAATTTTCCTGTCAAAATTCAAGACATGAATAATCTACCATGATTCACTTCTCTCTAAATGAATCAGGATCAACATTTCGTCCTCAGTTACAAACTAAAAAAGAAATAAAAAGGGAGAGTAAACAAGAGCGTTATTTATCAGATTTTTGAGAAACACTACCAAAAAAAAAAGGTAAAAAAACAAAATAAAAAATCCATAGAGAGAGTCACCAACGCCCGAGAGAAAATATCGAAATGACTCTGTGAAAGTTGTTTTTGCTGAAGCGCAATAACTGAATCAGGTTATAGTGTACAGAGAGAGAGAGAGAGAGAGAGAGAGAGAGAGAGAGAGAGGATGTTGTGTAAATAGTCAAAAGGGGCTTTTCAGGGGACAACAGGGACCAGCCATATTCTGAGCTACACACCAACCACCCTGGTGAGAGAGAGAGAGAGAGAGAGAGAGAGAGAGGGAGAGAGAGAGAGAGAGAGAGAGAGAGAGAGAAAGTATTCGTTCTCAAGATAGGCAGAGTAGATGAAACAGGCTTTAATATGTCTTGGAGATGCTCACGCTACGAATTCCGACGATAGACTCGCTGATAGCCAAACCATCTCTGTCCTGGCATTAGTCACTATCCTTAAATAGCCTTTTCTCTTGACCACTAAGTTTGCACCTCCCTTTAATATTGCCCTACGTAAGACGGAACTCACATTCTTCGTCTGAATAACTCTTTTTACACTTCCAGCTGACTTTTCAGGTAAAGTGATTCACCTCCTACAGCGCTCATGTAGAAGGTAAGTTTAGCTGGGGATTCTGTTCCTGGAAATGTTAAAGTCTTCCAGTTCCTTGACGACATTAACGATTTCTTGGGGAATAATTCTTCTTGAGCTGTTAAACCTGCTGACTCTCCCATAACTTTAACCCTCACATTTTGCAAATATAGCTCCTGAATGTTCGGTATCCGTGGCATCAAACTTCATTTTAATAATTTTTGTTTTTGGCAAAAGATAATTTATTTCGTAGAAGCTAGCAAATTTTTTTTTTTACATTTTTCAAAATCGACTCCCAAGCCAATGCATTCGGTATTCGTGACAATAAAACTTTATTTTTTTTTTCGATAAAAGCTAAAAATTCAGTTCGTAAAGGCAAACAAAAATTAGCTCACATT
>NC_089758.1:27884233-27886733 GCF_040412425.1 Macrobrachium rosenbergii
ATTAAAATGATACCTCAGGCAACTTGAAATAACAGCTCTCTCTCTCTCTCTCTCTCTCTCTCTCTCTCTCTCTCTCTCTCTCTCTCTCTCTCTCTCTCTCTCCCAGGTGTGTTCGCACGTCTGTAATCATTATGATTTCATCTAGCAATAATGGTGGGCATTTGATGCTTTGTATCACATATCTGTGATCTAAACTAGTTCTCTGTCTCTCTCTCTCTCCCTCTCTCTCAGGTGTGTTCGCACGTCTGTAATCATTATGATTTTATCTAGCAATAATGGTGGACTTTTGATGCTTTGTATCACATAATATCTATGATCTAAAATAGTTCTCTCTTTCTCTCTCTCTCTCTCTCTCTCAGTGTGTTCGCACTTCTGTAATCATTATGATTTTATCTAGCAATAACGGTGGACATCTGATGCTTTGTATCACATATCTGTGATCTAAAATAGCTCTCTCTCTCTCTCTCTCTCTCTCTCTCTCTCTCTCTCTCTCTCTCCCCCGGTTTGTTCGCACGTCTGTAATCATCATGATTTCATCTAGCAATAATGGTGGACATTTGATGCTTTGTATCACATATCTGTGATCTAAAATAGTTATCTCTCTCTCTCTCTCTCTCTCTCTCTCTCTCTCTCTCTCTCTCTCTCTCTCTCTCTCTCTCTCTCTCTCTCTCTCTCTCTCTCATAGTTCAATCATTGACAGTTGGTGAACTATACGACAACTGTTTTAGCATACACAATGCATTCTGAAGCACTATTGTTTTTACCAGGTTTCATCTTTGATCTACATATCTTTTCACTTTTAGAGCAAAAGAATAAAACGGAGAAAAGTAAAGAGTTTTTGGCATTCACACCAAAAAATACAACTGTCTCCCAAATACAGAAATTTCTCCCCTTTTTAAATGTGTAACACGTGTTCTACCTGGGAAAAGTTTACCAAATGTGGGAATATCACGTAACAGTCTTCGGAAAACTTTTCAATTTCAGAATAAAGAACAGAAAAGAATCTTTACATGTTTTTTTTTTTTTACTTCGTTCACGGGACACAAATTTAAAATGAGCGTTCTGTTTCTGGTAAATATGTTAACTCTAAATGCTCCGAGTATGAAAATTGGATTGTATTTAAACCTGCCTATTTTTTTTATTGATCTTTTCTTGATTGAGTAAATGGTCTAGTTTCTTCAAATTGCAGACTTATGTGGACTTGGTTTACCTTTACCACCATTTACGAAATATAATGTCACGAAAAGAGTGTTCCCCTTACATATTTTGATTATTAACTCTACCTTCTTCAAATAATTATTACATCTGATCGCAGGCATTCATTAGTTTTTATTGTGTGAGCGCTAACGCTACATGTCAAACGTATAGATTTTGGGTACAGGTTTACATAAGTTTGAAAGAATCCCGTAACTAGCTTTCATGACTACTGAACATGTTTAACACAAGGCGCGACAGTTTTAAATCAAGATTTTTTTCTAGACATGAAAAAAAAATTTTCGGTTTGATCAAATTTTTTTTCTAGATAAGAACAAAATTTCGGTTTGATCAAGATTTTTTCTAGATATGAAAGAAAAATTTCGGTTTGATCAAGATTTTTTCTAGATATGAAAGAAAAATTTCGGTTTGATCAAGATTTTTTCTAGATAAGAAAAAATTTCGGTTTGATCAAGATTTTTTCTAAATAAGAAAAAATTTCGGTTTGATCAAGATTTTTTCTAGATAAAAAAAATTTCGGTCTGATTAAGATTTTTTCTAGATAAACATTTATGTTTGATCAAGATTTTTCTAGATAAGAAAAAATTTCGGTTTGATCAAGATTTTTTCTAGATAAGAAATAATTTATGTTTGATCAAGATTTTTTTCTAGATAAGAAAAAAATTTCGGTTTCATCAAAATTTTTTTTCTAGATAAGAAAAAAAAATCGGTTTGAAGAACACAACTTCGTCATTTTCACGATCTCGGAGTTTTGAATCATACTTATAAATACTGAACCTACCTACTTCTACGGCATGTTACATTCACACCATTTTATTATGAATGATGATAGTTGCGGTTAATTATCTGTTCTTTAGAATAACTTATGTTCAATCCGTCATCAAAATTGTACATAAAACACATTATGCAAAAGAATGAATCCATTATTCTAACGAATATATATATATATATATATATATATATATATATATATATATATATATATATATATATATATATATATATATACAGTACATATATTTATATGATATATATATATGTATATATGTATACATATGTGTGTATTATATCTATGTATATATTTATTCATATACAAATAAGGAGAGGAGAGAAAGAAAGAGAACAAATACGAACAGAGTCATAATAGATGATAAGAAATAACGACGTCATTATGAGCAATTAAACTTCTGTATTTTTCCAAAGTACAGTTTCAAAAAAGGGAGGGTAATTGGCATCGCAGGGCTGAAAATTCTGGACAATGCCAACTAAAATGGCATGAGCTCTG
>NC_089758.1:27891733-27914233 GCF_040412425.1 Macrobrachium rosenbergii
GTCTAATTTGTCCAAACTTAGTATTAAAATCATCCCCGGTACTTTTCATGTACTTTTTTTTTTATTTTGAAGAATACCAAATTCTCATGTTCTTTTTGTTAAAAATTCATCGACTTTTTTGTCATTATATTCGTTTTGCTCCAATATTTACGACAAGATGCCTTCTGAAATTATCATTGTACTTGCCACAGTCTTAGACATTCTCATAATTAAGCAATGACTGAAAATACTTCATTAAAAAACCTTCTGTTGAAGTTTTCTGTAAAGGAAAATTACGGTGTTGGCTTTGTCTGTCCGTCCGCACTTTTTTTTGTCCGCACTTTTTCTGTCCGCCCTCAGATCTTAAAAACTACTGAGGCTAGAGGGATGCAAATTGGTATGCTGACCACCCACCCTCCAATCATCAAGCATACCAAATTGAAGCTCTTTAGCCTCAGTAGTTTTTATTTGATTTAAGATTAAAGTTAGCCATAATCGTGCTTCTGGCAACGATATGGGCAGGCCACCACCGGGTCGTGGTTAAAGTTTCATGGGCCGCGGCTCGTACAGCATTATACCGAGACCACCAAATGATAGATGTTTTCGGTGGCCTTGATTATACGCATTAGTGGCTGTACAGTAAACTCGACTGCGCCGAAGAAAATTCGGCGCATTTTTTACTTGTTTGGCGTTTACTTCAGCATTGCTATTCTCTTCTGCGTTTCAGACTCGCTCCTTCGCCATCTCTTTCAAATGCAGCCTTTCCTTGGTCTTCAGATTTATTCATTTACATCAGTCCTTCCACTTTTATTATTATTATTAAAACTTCATCTGCTTCCTTCATTCAGTACTTTCATGACTCCTTCATACCGGTATCAGGAAAGAGTTGCCTTTGTAATACATTTAATGAATTGTATGTGTTGTGTCTTATCAAGGCACGAGCAACAGCAGGTGACATATGAGTCCCTGAATCTAATGCTAAATATTTCATCAAATTTCATTTTTAATATTATGTTCTGACTTTTAATCAAAACTTTTAATCAACACGAAAAATGACTGGGCGAATCCTTCTGGGAATAATATTACATTTTTAATATAATTTTTAATCTTAATCAACACGAAAAATGACTGGACGAATCCTTCTTGGAATAATATTACATTTTTAATATAATTTTTAATCTTAATCAACACGAAAAATGACTCCAGAATCCCTCTTGGAATAAGACACGATTTTAGGGATTGCTTTCTCCCCTCCCCATCCCACTAAAAAAAAAAAAGGAAAAATGGAAATATCCTAAAAGGGGATGAGTTTCTAGGAAATGTATCCTTCTTCCCCCGCAACCCAGCTCGAATAATATATGCATTGTGGCATTTCCTATGAAAGAATATCCTTTCCCTTCCAAACGCTCTGATTTCCCAAATCCTGTTCAATACCTCGTTTTAAGGACCGAGGCAGATGCCCACTTGCCATCCCAAAAAAATTCTTCATTCTTCAGCGAATTCATTCTGCTTATTTCCCCGTTGCGTTGTTCATTCTTTTTCTTATGGTAGGATTTTATTTTTTCTGAAATTAATTTGTGTGAAGGTTTTACATTTCATTACTGTTGATATAGAGTCAAATGTTATTCTCACTAAATAAACGAAAGGATGTTGATATTCGTTTGCATATTTATAGATAGGGTGAAAGATGAATATTTGGGGTAGCAGCGTGTCATTCATTCATTCATTCATTCATTCACACACACTTACACACATATATATGTGTGTGTATGTATGTATGTATTTATACATACATATATATATATAAATATTTATATATATAAATTATATATGCTATATATATTATACAAACATACATACATACATACATACATACATACATACATACATACATACATACATACATATACATTTGATTAACGATCGACTCTCACATATCCCAGAAGCAAGCGAGTACGCAAAAGCGACGTTTATATAATGCTGAATAAAATACAACACCTCACACGCGGGATCACCACATCATTAAACTTTCATCTTGAAAGTACGACCCCAAAAGTTATCTATTAGAAAGGAGCCGATTTTAGGAGCAGGACATATTTTATGCACCTCCGATAATTTTCCTTCCCAAAATCCATAATTCCGAAGTGCTCGAGAGAGAGAGAGAGAGAGAGAGAGAGAGAGAGAGAGAGAGAGAGAGAGAGAGAGAGAGGTCGTCTGCATATGATGGAGAGTGAAAATATGATTCAAATTTCTTCCCATGATGATGGTGGTCCCCTCTCTGTCTCTCTCTTTCTTTCTCTCCCTCTCTCTCTCTCTCTCTCTCTCTCTCTCTCTCTCTCTCTCCTCTCTCCATTCTTTACAGACTGGTGTGGGATTGAAAACTAATTTCATGGTATTAATCGTCACAGATCCAAAGATTATTGGGGATATATTCACTGGATGAATCTGGGAGTTCCTTCACTGTGAAGGAATTCTTACGGCGCATTTCAACACCTAAGATAAATAAATCCTTTCCACTGGGCGGAAAATTTGCGTGACGAAATAACTCGAGATGTTTTCTCATTTCGAGTGACTACTTAATGTGTAAAATTCATAAATGATAATTTTGACAGCTTATGTAAATAATTACGATAATAGTAGAATTAACATAGCTGGAATTTTTTACCACTCGTCTATGTTTACTTAAGGAAAAGGTGACTACAAATTGCATTCATAAAGTACGTCTGCCAATACGTGACTGATAGGAATCTCTATAAAGGAAAGTTGGTGAGCATTATGGGAGGCCGTATCTCGGGTTTAACTGGGTATGGAGCTAGCAGCCTCACTCCAAGAGACTTTATGAAAACTAAAAGCTAATTTCTTCTCGTGCCTTCATGTATGTATGTACATATGTACATCATATATATATATATATATATATATATATATATATATATATATATATATATATATGCGTATTATATATGTGTATGTAAGTATGTATTAAACATATAGGGATGAGGGTGCTAGACCCAATGCCTTTTCTTGATAACAGCTGTCTCAGTTACCCATTCAGGAATCGAATCACGGACCTTGCAAATACGAGCCAAGCATATTATAACCTTTCAGTCATCCTTGTATAGTTGTCTTACTAATTTCCTGTTATTAAAATCCCATGCACAGTCAAATAATATCCATACTTGTCACACAGTTTATACTCACAAATATGCTTTAAACACATGAAACAAACAAATAAAAATACGAACAGGCGTTTGTAACTAGAATTTTCAAAATGACGAGTTAAAATTTACTTTAAATATGAAAGCTTAACCTGAAGGTACGAAATAAACAGATTCGTTTACATTTTCCTTTTTAAGAATCATAATCTCAGTTATATACAACAGATCCATTTTTCATTTCCACTTAAACGGCTGACGATGACGTTCCTTACTGCAAACCCCGTACGGGGGTAGCGCTGTCAGTGCACCTCACGTGGTCCCCTGTAGGCATTACTTAAGGGTCTTTGCAGCGTCACTTCGGCCTCTAGCTGCAACCTCTTTCTTTCCTTTTACTGTACCTCCGTTCATATTCTCTTTCTTCCATCTGACTTTCATAGTGCAACTGCGAAGTTTTCCTCCTGTTACACCTTTCAAACCATCTCACTTTCAGTTTCCGTTTCAGCGCTGAATGACCTCGTAGGGCCCAGTGCTCGGCCTTAGGCACAGATTTTATATTCCAGTTCCTTACAGCGAAGGAGAAATGTTAATCTTGAATGCGGTTTATGCTCTACGTAATGTTGTCGTGGATATAATAATTAGGATACGAAGACACTTCCGTGAATATCAACCACATTCACCTTGGATGACTTTGGCCTTTAGTTGAAATGACGTTTTCCAGTCCGCGGCGTTGTTTTTATAAGCTCTCCAGATCCTTTTCTTCATTTCTCTAATTGTCTCGAACGACGCCGGACAGAGTTCTCGGAAAAGGCGCCGCCTCCTGGCTAAATAATTAAAAAACGGAAAGAAAACATTACGCTTTCCCTGACGTCTTCAATGCGCTTGGCGAAGGATGAAAGGGAGATATGAATTGTGCGAGGAAAAAATAAATAAGTGAAAAATAAGAGTAAATGATTTTTTTAGTGTGCACGTGTGTGTGTGTGTGTGTGTGTGTGTGTGTGTGTGTGTGTTTGTGTCCGTATGATAAGGTAAATGAGCGTAAGGAATTAGGTCTTTTGACATTCATATAATGACACTTGATGACAGATTTAGAAAACTACTGTATAGTAAGAAGTGATTGGAATCTGATGAAAAAAAAAAAAACATTGACTTTCTGAAGCAGCCATGTTACACATGTATATATATTATATATATACAGTATATATATATACTTATATATATTTATTTATATATACATATACACACATAACTCATGAAGTTTTGTCAAACATACATGTGACTTTTAACAACCACAAATTTTAAAGCCACAAATATTACTTGATATAAAATTCACTAAACTTTGGCAAAATACACACCCAAGGGGAATCACAATGGGTAAGTGCACCTGCTCCGTCCAGCCAGGGTTCGAACCTGGGCCTGTGATTTGGATACAGTGGTAGATGGTTCACTTGACTATTCGGCTATCAAGAGGTCGGATGGTGGAAGAATGGAAATGGCAGATTCATGTAGGTATTTATAAGATGTGTGGATTAGGGGAAGGAAGAAAACATAGAGGAATCAGAGAATAAGTGAAACAACAAATAGCAGATATCAGGGTAACGCTTACAAGTTATATCTTTGGTTAACTGTAGGATTTTGGCAAAGCCTTAACACCATCTAAGGTTTTATTTTGTTGAGGAATCAGGAGAAGGGAAACTTGGATTCTAGTAATTTCAACAGCATATCAAAAGCAACAACAACAACAACAACAATAATAATAATAATAATAATAATAATAATAATAATAATAATAATAATAATAATAATAATAATAATAATAATAATAATAATAATCTTCTGTTAATTTCATGCCTCATACATTTTGCTCTAAACCGTTTCATTTTTTTTAGTTTGTTGGTTAAAATTTAACAGTTTGTCCTAGATATATATGGATATATATATATGTATATATATATATACATATACGTGTGTGTATATAATCTACGTCGTGTTCTGCTTTTAGATGCCCTTATCAAAAACGTATTTAATAATTTTACATCTGAAACAAATAACCACATACAGTCATAAATTCACAAGCAAACACGCACACACGCACGATACAAAAAAAAAAAAGCATAAAAATCGCAAAGCGTTCCTATGCGATTCGCGTCCGCGCAAACCGCATTACTTGACGGCCAGAGAGAGAGAGAGAGAGAGAGAGAGAGAGAGAGAGAGAGAGAGAGAAGGGGGCAAAGCTGCATCCTGCCTTGACTATAAGTGATATACCGGAGATTAAAAGTGTTTTCTAGGCAGCAGCCCTGGGTCTGGTGGGCGTGCGCAGCAGGAACCGGGTCCTTGGGCTCTTTCTGGCGGAAGAGCAGCAAATCGATTTTCCTGGAGACCCAAATGCGTTCGGATATTTGTGGGGTTTCGGCCGAGAAATAAGGCTAAGGGAGAAGACGTATATACGGCGGAGTGATCTTTACTCTCCGGTGTTCGCGAGATGATCTTCAGATTACCGTAGCATGTGGAGAACAGTCGTAGGTAAAGGTGTCTCCCCAAGCCAAGCAAGGCTGGAAAGTCCTTTCTTAAGAGTGACATTCTTACATTCATACATTCATTTCCCTTCTTCCAGATTCAAAAACAAACAGCCACCCCCGCCCCATGCTTCCAGGAGAGAGCAGGCCCTCCTTGTGATGCGCCGAGTGAATACTCCTAAAATGCTTTAGGGACCTCGAATTCCTGGAAAAGGGTTTTTTTTCCTTTTTTTTTTAGGGGTGGGGGTGGGGGTGGATGGTGTCTCACGGGCTGGATGTTGAGTGTAAGGAGTGTTTTGGGGGTGCTGGGTAATTGGGTGGGGAAGGGAGTAGGAAGGATCATGGGGTAGGGCCGGTGGAGGGGGTGAGCTAGCAGTGTCCCTACTTCTTATACGAAGAGAGTCACAAGTCTTGGTCCTTCTGGAGCAGTTTGCAGTCACGGTCTTTAATTCTTCTATTCAGCGCCTAATGACTTTATGAGGAGGACGTAACTTTCCCCCTTTTTTCTAAACCCCCGCCTCTCTCTCTCTCTCCCTCTCTCTTTTTACCTCGTTCCTTACGGGAACTTGTTATTTCCTAATTATCGCTCTAATTGCTTATGCCTTTCCACGGCTCCTTGCTCCCCTCAGCTCGGGATTTATTCGAGGAAAAAAAAAAAGAAGTTTAACTATCCGTCTTAATTTTTCCTTCGTTTATTTGACTGACATGATTAATTGCCGGGATTTTAATATTTTTTTTTTAAGCTGGAAAGTAATGCGGCTTTTTAATATATATTTGTCCTCTCTCTTTTAAATGTCAAGAGAAAGGCAGAGCATAAAATATTTCACCGTGACCTTGCGATATTTGGTAAGCGTCGACTTATGATATATGTATTTATTTATAAATATCCTGCACGCTTATTCTTTTGTACAGCCATACACATCTCTCTCTCTCTCTCTCTCTCTCTCTCTCTCTCTCTCTCTCTCTCTCTCTCTCTTGAAATGTATATGTATATAGATATATAGACACACACACACACACATATATATATATATATATATATATATATATATATATATATATATATATATATATATATATATATATATATTAATGTATCTATATAATGTGTGCGTGTGTGTGTGAAATGTAAACATGTTATAGGGATGTATGAAATATAAGAGAGAACAATAAGAAGGTAGGAGGCCGAGAAAAAAATGAATGTTTGCAGCCCTGGATTTATGACCCTGTTTGTGTAATTAGTGAGAGGTTGTAGTTAATACTTCCATTTTATAATATATCTATATACACACACATATTAATTAAGCTTTGGGTATAACGCAGTCTTTAGGTATCTGACTGACAATATTACAATTTGATTGCAATAAAGCAATGATGCAAACTGCGCAAAATTTTCTTTAGAGTTCCTGGCATTTCTGTGGTGAAACCCGATCATTAATTCAGTAAACCTACCTGACAGTTCATTTGGCAATTAAGCATGATTCTTGGACCAAAATTATCACATAAACCAGGAATTTTGTTTGTAATAGTTATATCTGAATTATGCATCTGCCTAGGTGAAACGCTGTTAGGTAATTCATGATCTTCGTAAATGATATTTGAATCTCATGTTGCCTGTGCAACAGCCAATGGTTGAAATATAATTTCTCTCGCGAATAAGGTGTTCCTTCTCATCTTTTCTGTGTTATGAAACAGAGTAAAATATTTTCTATTCACTGTTGTTACTGCATTATTATCCAGAAAATGAACCCTATTCATATGAAATAAGCTCACAAAAGGAAAAGATTGGGCAAAAAAGAAGGCACTTAATAGCCTATCAAACAACCTGTTCTGCCTCATCAGCCTGTCCTACACACTTTTCGAAGAAACGGGAGGTGGAAAAAAAGAGAAAAAATGCCTATTGTACCTCAAGCAAGGGAACTCAAAACCAAGAGCATAGAAGGAAACGGTACAATGGCTACGGCACAGTCCAGGGTTGGAGAACAAGGTTTGTATTCAGAGTAACCTTCTCTTAGAGGGAGTGCCCTTCTCTTAGAAGAGTTGTCTGCCAATGTTAAAGAGTCTCTTCTGCCTTAACTCGTGTAGGCAGGGACCCATTAGCCAGCTGATACTTCTTCCATTTGGTTAGAGACCCAGGGCTGTTTCTCCCCGACTGCGTTTAGGCTTAGGGATCTTTTTCCTCCTCTGGGTTTTTTTCTGAATACGGTAAGTTGGCATCCTATAAGAGGAATGGAGGATATCTCTTACATTATAGGATGAGGCCTTTTTTTTAACTACCATGATCAATCATATCATTAATTTATATATTTCACCTTCATTATGGCGCTGAATAATCCTGACGGGTACCGGCGCTTGGTCTTCAAGACCTAAATTTCATAATCAATCAATCAGTCAATCTATTTGTTCTTCACAGGAAAATGTGCCCAACCTATCTGTTGTTATTATTATTATAAAAACCGAAATACCTAAGAAAATAAATACATATATGAACAGAGAAATAAATAAATAAATGAATGAATAAAGATATAAATAACGAAGTATACATCCTGGACAAATGAAACTTATTCCAAGAGCATTTATAAAACATACAACTGATACATGCGAGTACCACGTATACATTCACTGACAAACTTTAGAATTATTTTTCGATGCTCACTGCGGTAGAAAAAGAAATGATAATTAGGGATACCGGCAAAAATCCGAAACAAAATGAACTCCCCAAAATGCATTAATGTTCACTGACAATTTTTTTTTTATTACCCCGAATAATCCCGGCGGCAATTTTCCTAAGCAAACATTTGCAATAATGTAGCATTGCAATCTAGTCATAGATAATATGCTTAATTATAACTCAGCGCTGTAGGACTCATATTAATTAGCTGATAATTGGATTACAGAACTCACTGCAATGGCCAAGAGATATCGTGTATTTTCGTAATGGCATGTAATTGTAATATAATGATGCGTATCATGACTTATAGCTGAGGGAATTACACCAGGCCGGTTTTTGTTGTTTATTCTATGTTTGTATTTTTTTTTTAATTAACAAGCACGTCAGATCATCTCCAGTCAGGGTTTATTTGGGTAGCGAGAATTTATGAACAAATGTTTTGTTGTCTGAGAACGTTTCTTCTTAAAAGGACGTGTGGGGGTGGGGTTGGGGTTTGAAGTGGGGGTTGATAAGTGGATTAATGAATGAATGAATGAAAATGAATGAATGAATCATTCTGACGTAAAAGGCGAACACATTTTGACTTCTGTTACATGGGCGAGACCCAGACGGAGGTACAAAACACGTACAGAGAGGCATTTGGATAAATCATACTATTGATCTATTTCCATTTAGAAAATAAAAAAATTCCTCGTCTCTGCCTGTACTGGAAAACTGGCTTTAAGCTCTATTTATGGAGTTACAAGAAATTCCAGTTTTCCGGTTCAACTCTGGAATACCAGCACCGAACCTTATTGAAATATATAAACGTAATTCCGTTCAAGGTTAGATCAGACCCAAATTCCCGAAATGTTATGAGAGTTGCTTTTGATACTTCTGTTAATGAAATTTAATAGGTCCTGATTTTTACGAATAAAGTGAATTTTATGAATGTTTGTATGCAGACGAAATTAGCATGTGGAAATGTTATTTCCATTTCATTTATAAATAGTCTCAAATCTTTGCTGTTACCCATTTAATGGACGAACTCATCAGATTTCAAACAGTGTTTTTCGTTACAAAAAAAAAAAAAACTAAAAACATTAAATACTCCACTTCTCCTGAATGTTTTTTTTCAACTGACGTGAAGAATATATAGTATTTTTAGTTTTATTTTTTTCTTACAAAGACAAATATAGATTCTAACCGAGCAGAATATTCGTGCAAATATTGAACACTGATAAAAAAAGAAAAAAAAAAAAACTGTTCCCATCGCAAACAGTTTAGGAATAGAGCAATTCAACTTTGCCATGAGTTTCGAGAACGTCGCGTTGTAGTTAGACCCCGGCCAGCATAAAAATTAGTTCCTGGAGACCCGCTTCGAATTTTAAGCGAGGAGGAGAGAGCGAAAATATAATATTGACGAGTTATGTGTGTGAGTCTGTGAGTGTGTGTGTGTGTGCGTGTGTGTGTGTCTACGTTCTTCTAGGGTACAGAATCCAATGGGCTTCTTCTCTCTCTCTCTATTTGCTGTTTCTTTTTGTTAATGTTCTCGGAATTCTCTTGAATCGTCTTGAAATGACATAGACGTCGCTTACCCATTTTCCGAGAATTGGATGGTGATTAAATTCCAGAGATTTCAGCAGCTCGTAATATTTTCCTCAAATTCTCCAGACTTTGGTAGCTCGTAATACTTTCCTCAAATTCTTCAGATTTCAGCAGCTTGTAATATTTACCTCATATTCTTCAGATTTTGGTAGCTAGCAATATATCTCCTCAAATTCTTCAGATTTCAGTAGCTCGTAATATTTTCCTCAAATTCTTCAGGTTTCAGCAGCTCGTAATATTTTCCTCAGTCTTCAGATTTCAGCAGCTCGTAATATTTTCCTCAAAGTCTTCAGATTTCAGTAGCTCGTAATAGTTTCCTCAAATTCTTCAGATTTCAGTAGCTTGTAATATTTTCCTCAAATTCTTCAGATTTCGTTAGCGCCTACATTTTCGTCAACGCGAGTCGTCAACATGGCGTTTTGTGGAATGGGAAATGGGGGAGAAGGCCGAAGGAATAGAGTAAGAAGTGGTAAATATTAGGTTGGGAAAGGTCTTCCCCCAACACACAAAGTAGATTAGGTAGAAGAAGACTCGGATGTTTCTCCCAGCTGATTGATCGATTTGATTTGAGAGGTCTTTGTTGTTGTCCAAAAGTTTTTCAAGATTTGCCATTGTTTTTCTAACTCTGCAATTTTTTTTTATGTCGGTTTTATACCAAAGACACATGCGATCTGTGTTATATAATTCATATTTAGTGTATGGCTCATACGTTTTATTTATTCATTGAACTAGATTAATGTATAAAGTGAATATTAAAAAGGGAGAGAAAGAAGTACATAACATGGAACGAGGAAACCAATATTACCAATATATAAGTATCTGGTAAAAAAAAGACCCGTAGATTTTAAATATATATATTTCATCTTAAAAAGTAGTAAAGGTCTGCTACCTCTCATACAAAGAAAATAAATACATATCGTAGAGACAAATGCAAACTCATTAGTTTAACACAGTTTGGCTCCAGTTCACTGCTTCCTCTTTTACCTCTCTAACCATGATATCCTCTAAAAATTTGTGCAGACACGACTTTCCTTTCTCTTCCATCCTAATGTAGGATTTTTTTCTGTCTCAGAAAAAAGTTACTTTTTCTGTTTTCAACGCACAAAAAAAAAAAAAAGGATATTCTGAAGGAAATGACCTTAGCAGCCTGTCTTGAAATGCGGTGGGCTGTGGTCAAATTGATCCGGCGATTTATGCAGCACTTTTTGACAATTGGAGACACATGAAACAGACTTTGACAGATTGACAAATCGAGTTATAAAAGATTCCCAAGCCGTGAAAATGTCAAAGCTGTCTAACATTTTTTTTTTTGTGTCAGATGTACCAAATGGAGACACAAAGGTTAAATTAAGCACTTTACCAAGAAACACTGCGCACCAAAAAAAGCTGCGACAGATTTTGGCGAATTAATTTTTTAATGATCTGCTGAATGGAAAGCCTTTGATTTACATACTGAAGTTTGTGGGGTAGCATTTACAACAAGCAATTCCAGATTACGAATCTGAAATCTCACAGCTTTCGTGGCCTTCAGAAGTTATTGAGTCTTTGTCAAGTAGCTAATTTCCTGGACTATCTAATTTTTATGGATTCTGGAGTCGACATTTTCAAATGATACTCCACTTCAAGATTGCAGCACCTAGTCAGTTATTTTAGGGATATGTGAGCGTGAAGTCACTAGAGGTAAAAGTTTGGCTTCCGAAAACATTCATATCTATAAAATATTAGGCAAAGTGTAAATAAAATACTAAACGTAACAGTGCATTGATGGTGCTTACCTGATAATGTTTCTCTGACGTTATTGTCATATTACATTCAGATTAAGCATTAATGACGGTATAAACAAACTGTCGTGGTACAGTTTGCGTGATGACTTGAAATTCCTTTCGTGAAAGGAATTCTTCAATTTGAAACGTCCAACTTCATGACGATTTACATACATACATACATACATACATACATACATACATACATACATACATACATATACACTAACACGGAAAGAAAAATGAATCACATTTCTTTTCTTTTAGTCTCAATCAAAGACTCAATCGAAAAGCATCCACGCCAATCAAAACAAAAAGATAAAAAAAAAAGAAGGATAAACGCCAGAAAGGTTCATTCGAGCTTCAAATCGGCATTTGGCAACACGAAGCAATCGTCTAAATGGCCAGTGTTGCCAATTCGCCTGGGATTTCCCGCGGTGCTTGAAAACTTCATTGTGGACTGTATAGGGCCTTCCGTTGACCTCTGTTCGAGAATCAGCTGTCATTACTTGGGACAGTGATGAGAAATTTTCTTTCCGTTTTTTCTGACGCGTCATTGTCATCTCGTGATTTTTGTTATTTAATTTGAAGTTATTGAAATTTAATGTTTACTGGATGGTATGTGCTATGTTATCAGGAATTTATTCCGGGGATAATTTATCTTCGTCATGAGGTTTTATGATGAGATGATTGTGGTATTATTGTATTATTGTCAATATAACTTTCTCCATTATTATTAGCAGTATCCTCGTATTGTATATAATGAGTTGCTTCCTTTTTTTTATTACGATTTATCGTTTGAAGAGATTACATCTTGTTATCAGATTTTATTTCATCTTTCTATTTTTTTGTACTTTCTTTTAGGTTACTGACATGCTTTCTTTTTTTTACAATAATTTATCGTTTGAAGAAATTACATCATATTATCAGATTTTATTTCATCTTTTTATTTTTTTGTAATTTTTTTTTTTTAGATTATTGGCATGTTTCCTTTTTTTTTTTTATAATAATTTATCTTTTGAAGAAATTACATCATATCAGGTTTTATTTCATCTTTTTATAATTTTTTTTTTAGGTTATTGACATGCTTTTCTTTTATAATAATTTATCGTTTGAAGAAACGATATCATATTATCAGATTTTATTTCATCTTTATTTTTTTATAATTTTTCTTTAGGTTATTGACAGTCTGCTTTCGGTAACTTTTCTTTTCCGGCAAAAATGTTTGCGTGTATTTAGAACAACAAAGGAATGCTTCCCTTTTTGCGCTTTTTTCTTTTATTTCTTCTTTTTTTTGTTTTTTATTCATGTTTCTGTCGCTCTAGCTCGAATATGTCCAACCTTGCAGTCTACAATTGTTCTATATCTTATTTACTTTGAGTCAAATGCTTTTTTTTTTTGTCAATTCCACAAAGCCCGTCCCCAGGGAAAGGTTTTTTCTTTTATCATCGGACAAATGATGGCTTTTGTACATATTGTCTTCTTTGTCAAGTCTCATTCACGCAGCTGCAAATTTTTTCTTTTATTTCCTTTTCCTTATTCATATTTTATTTTATTTCATGTTGTTTTTATTTGCAAAGGTATAAGAGTTCTTTCCGCAGTGACAAGTTGTGCGATTCAAGTTTTTTTTTCTTCTGGATTCAAGTATCCGATGGACGCTTCATCGAAAATTTAGAAATGGGTCAAAAAAAACAACTACCATCCTGCAAATGTCACCTAAAGATTGACATCGATTCTTAAGCAAGGAAATAAGATATATGCATATATATATATATATATATATATATATATATATATATATATATATATATATATATATATACATACACACACACACACACACACACACATATATATATATATATATATATATATATATATATATATATATATATATATATATATATATAAAACTTTCCATGGACTTCATTCTAGTTCTAATTTCAAGTAAATTTCAAACAGGATATCCAAGATGCTCAAAGTATATATATACATATATATATATATATATATATATATATATATATATATATATATATATATATATATATATATATATATATATATATATATATCACTCAAGAATCGCATGCCTTTTATTTGACACTTCATGGCCGCAGGTACCGTAACTGTACAAGTAATGAGGCTAAGTGAGGGAATTCCATCGATGGTCTGACGGGAAGAAAAAAAAATCGTGAAGTCAGAGTTTACCTTCCATAAGAAGGGAATATTTTCTTGATCCTATTTTTTCCGGGGCTTTGATGTAGGGAGATTTACTGATATATGTAGATTATAAAGGTACGAATTTCGAGGAGCTCGTTGTGTGATATATTTTTTTTTTCTTTTTCTTAAGTTATTTCTTCCATATTATGCTAAAAATAGATTGAGAATTAATGACGCATTGCTCGACATTTTTTCGATTATTTTTCTCAATTCCTGTACTCGAGTTAACTTTGAAATAAAAACAGAATTTGAAATTACAACCGAAAAAAATATAAGTGTGCTTACAAACAACTGCCAAAGAATCCAATGCAGAAATATAATTTTAAAAATTGAAAACAGGTACAACAGACCTCTAAATCTTTACCGATTTCAGAGTAAATGTTAACATTATTATTTTTATTTTTCCTCTTCTTCTTCTTCTTCTTCTTCTTCTTCTTCTTCTTCTTCTTCTTCTTCTTCTTCTTCAAGACTCGTTCATTTGGTCTAGGCTGTGATAAAATTATTCCAAATAACGGAATGGTGCAACGCTTAACTGCTTGAAGATATATAACAACGGAACGGTTTTCAAACATATATTTTTAGTGGCTTATCTCAGCCTTTAAATGATTTAAGTAAACAATATTTTCAGTAGATCTCTACCATTGATTCCGCTCTACCTTGTGGCAGTACAACATCCATCGAAGTTTTCACATCATATTTAAAATTACTTTTTTTTATCTTGTGTTTCGAATTGAATTCAGTATAGAATTTAGGCCAAAGGCCAAGTGTTGGGACCCATGAGGTCATTCAGCGCTGAACGGAAATTGACAGTAAAAGGTCTGAAAGGTGTAACATGCGGAAACCCTTGCAGTTTCACCATGAATCAATTGTTAGGAGAGGCTGAAAGGTAAGATGGAAGAAAGAGAATATGAAAGGAGGTACAGTAAAAGGAATGAAAGGGGTTGCAGCTACGGGTCGAAGGCACGCTGCAAAGAACCTTAAGTGATGCCTACAGTGCACTGCACGAGGTGCACTGACGACACCAAACCCCCTACGGGGTATCATGTATTTCGAACTCTCACTTTCTGTTTCTCTTGTTAATTTAAACGTGTGTGTGTGTGTGTGTGTGTGTGTGTGTGTGTGTGTGTGTGTATATATATATATATATATATATATATATATATATATATATATACATATACATACATACACATACACATTAACAGTCTTATAAATCATGTGGAAGAGTGGCTTACAATATCATCTACGATGACTTGCAAAAGAGCTTTTCGTGAATGTAAAAACTTGAGGAGAACAGCAAGTGAGCACATAAGTGACGCAGACTTCCGAGTGGAAACAAAAGTGGTTTCTCATGAAGTGTACTCGGCGGCGCTGTGCGCTCGGAACTCAGAACATTGTTTACGAAAGTTCAAATCCTACTCGACTGTTTGTGTATTATTTTCTTATCTAATTGCTAGGTGCACTGTCGCTGAATATATATATATATATATATATATATATATATATATATATATATATATATATATATATATATATATATATATATATATATATATATATATACATATATATATATATATATATATATATATATATATATATATATATATATATATATATATATATATATATATATATATATATATATATATATATGTATGTATGTATCGCCGACAAAAATATCAGAAAACGAATTGCAAATTATATCACTCTCGAGGAGAAATAACGTAAAGAGACAAGTAAAAAATGCGCGGAAGTTTCTTCGGTGCAATCGAGTTTTCTGTGCAGCCGCTACATCGTATAATCAAGGCCACTGAAAATAGATCTATCTTTCGGTGGTCTCGGTATAATGCTGTATGAGCCGCGGCCCATTAAACTTTAACCACGACCCGGTGATGGCCTATCCCATATTTTTGGCAGAAGCACGATTATGGCTAAAAGTTAACCTTGAATAAAATAGAAACTACCGAGGCTAGAGGGTTGCAATTTGGTATGTTTGATGACTGGAGGGTGGATGACCAACATACCAATTTGCAGCCCTCTAGCTTCAGTAGTTTTTAAGATCTGAGGGCGGACAGAATAAAGTGCGGACGGACAGACAAAGCCGGCACAATAGTTTTCTTTTACAGAAAACTCAAAATACGCTTTCGTGATAAAAAGCATCTCAAACCCAGTGAACTTGACGCACGCAAAGCCGGCAAACAAACCCACCTCTGAAATAAAAGAGAAGAAGCACAAGAGCCAAAATAATAATGGCAGACTCTCGAGAGACTTCAGGAGAACCCACGAAGGTTTTCAAGCACCATCCGAAACACAAAGGCACTTGGCCGCATTGCCCTTTGGGGGCCATTACTCGCTGTTTCCCAAAATCCCGATAACGCTCGATTAGAACTGCCAGGCACTCGCCTGTTTTTTAGACGTGTGGATATTATATGTATATATATATAGTATATATATATATATATATATATATATATATATATATATATATATATATATATATATATATATATATATATATATATATATATATATATATATGCATATATAATATATTTACATTTATTAGATATCAAAAGACATTTGTATCTTAAAGTTTGTGTATATAAAATGTCACGGTGATGTGATAAAAAATTATAATTTATATATATATATATGTGTGTGTATATATATATATATATATTATTGAGTGTTTGTGGTTTATTTTCAGACACAAACACTTACTGCAACCGCATCTTCCAAACATTTGCAAATCTCTCCTCTGCAAACCATTTACATCGGAAGCACAAGCACAGCAATCCGTGTGAATAAGAGTTCTGTTCTGCTGTCTGGCACTGCCTGTGATGGACGTCCGGGCTAGCCTGGTTGTATCTGCTGGGGAGGGGAGGGGGAGGGGAGGAGGGGGGAGGGGGCTTGAGAATTTACTGTATCCTTTCTCACGCCGGAGCTGAGGAAAAAGTTTTGATGGAAATCAAAGGAAGTCTCCGGGTGGCAAAGCACCGAATCTATAAAAGCCCTCTCCAAAGGGACAGCCAGCCAGCTATAGACTTGGCAGGCGGAGGCAGAGGGAAACCTGAGGGAATGCTGCTACATAGTATGTTTTCCCTCGGAGGATTAAACGCTGTTCTGAGAGGGTGTGTTTTTTTTTTTTTTTTGCGCCTCTTGTGATACGTGGACCACATACTGTTTTTTGCCGTGATTACCTATAACATTTGTTAGTTATAATAACTCTAATAATAGTGATAGTTATAATAATTATAATGATAATAATTTATATACATATACATATATATATATATATATATATATATATATATATATATATATATATATATATATATATATGTATATATATATTTATGTATGTATTGTATACTGTATATATATATATATATATATATATATATATATATATATATATATATATATATATATATATATATATAAAAACACACATATATGTATATATAGGCAGGAGGCCCTCTTGCAAACAAGTAGCACTGATGGTCATACAGAGTTTTCTCTATCTTTCTAATACCTGATTTTTCAGGGATACTGCATTCTGCCAGTAATGAGGCTAAGCTTGTCATTCTAGGAGGGGAACACAGTTGCGGATCAGGGTGTAGTGTATTCTTCAGAAATAAACCTACACCCCGATTTGCATCTGCCTTCCTCATCGGTGAGTTACTGGCACAATGCAGTAATTCTGAATAATAATTGATCATTATTTTTCCATTTACCACTCTCATCCATTTCCTTCATTCGATTGTTTCATCCTGATAAGGTTTACAAGCCATATTCGCTTATCAATATCTGTACATCTGATGCAAAATACAGCTGAATTACTCCACAATTTCATATACAAACAGACGAACACTCATAATTATGCCTGCATAAATACATAACGTTTGTCCTTTAATGCTTTTTTTTTTGGCCGTGTAAACTTCAGGAGAACGTTACACAAGCCACTGTGAAGATACAGGTCTTGGGAAATAATGCAATATAAATTAAATCATTTTCATGCTTAGAAATCAATGTATCAGAGAGAGGATTTGTGTAATGTTAGGCGTCCATTTCATGGTTTTCGTAAATGTGTTAATTTCGTGCATTTTTCTTGAAAACAGTATTCGTGGTCTTGATTAACTATTGAAAATCGTTTCAGAATAGTTTAAGAATGAAATATAAACTATATAAATAACGACCCTCACCTTCATACAATGCGCCATTCTGCGATTTACTACCCGGCCCAAAGCAAGCGAAATATCTCTCTCTCTCTCTCTCTCTCTCTCTCTCTCTCTCTCTCTCTCTCTCTCGTTTTTAATCCGCTGCTTTCAAGTGCCTAACGATCCTAAATAAAACTGCCAAGGAAAATTACCGGTCGGTTTTTCAATGTCACCTTTTTGATTTCGAATGACGGAAGCTCCCATAAGAAAAGTAAAAAAAGGAGAGTCGGTTACACGTATCAGGAATGGACGAATACCTCGAAAAGCCATTCGAGCTTCACTAGAGAGAGAGAGAGAGAGAGAGAGAGAGAGAGAGAGAGAGAGAGAGAGAGAGAGAGAGAGAGAGAGTGCCATGTTGCCAATTCTCTTTGTATTTTCCAGTGGTGCTTGAAAAGTTCATTGTGGACTGTCTCAGTCCACCAGATCTCTCGCTGGAGACTTAGCCGCCGCTATTATTTGGTCCACCGGCAGGAGAGAGAGAGAGAGAGAGAGAGAGAGAGAGAGAGAGAGAGAGAGAGAGAGAGAGAGAGAGAGAGAGTCAATTTGTTCATTTGTCTTTTGTTTTAACGTTTTCACAATGCCGAGGTTTATTTGAAATCGGTTCTGCTTTCCGACGCTCAAAATGTTCTGGGCTTCGACGGTTTGAGAATGGGCCAAGTTTTGTTATGGTTGCGGTATTTGGGGATGGTTTTATGTATGTTCATAAATTTATATTTCTTGAATTTATAGTTATTTTGCATAACTGTTGTTTTCTTTCTTTTTTCATACTTTTTCCTGTTTAGATTTTGAACTGATAATTTCGACAGTCCGAAACAGTACAGAAAATAATTAGGAATTATTGTATGCAGATTATTTAGATTTTAATCTACATATACATTAGATATTATTCTATTTTAAATATTTACGTTATTTACACAGAATCTGCATATGCAAACGAAGGAAAAATTTTATTCTTCTATTTTAATTTGATTTTCATATTTTATTTGGGCTATACACAGAATCTGCATATGCAAACGAAGGAAAAATTTTATTCTATTTTAATTTGATTTTCATATTTTATTTGGGCTAAATTTCGATTCAATCAACATCTCGGTGTTTTTTAAAGCCTTGCCAGTACTTTTTAAAAAAATATTTCTAAGCTTTCAAGCCTTATCAGTAATCATATAAAAAATTTCCAGCCTTTTAAGCCTTATTGATATTTTTTAAAATATAACCATCTCTTTAAGTCTTATCAATATTTTTTGAGATATCCATTTCTTTAAAAGTCTTATCATTATTTCTTAAAAGATGTCCATTCTTATAAGTCTTTGCAGTATTTAAATAAAAGATTTCCATCCCTTTAAGCCTTACAAATATTTTCATAAAAGACATCCATCCTTGCAATCTTTGTATTTATGACAGAAGCTATAAAGATTATTAGTATTCTCTGATATCATTACAACAAAATATGAACTTTAAGAGTCTTAACCAAAACATGATCCTCAAAGTGATCCTCATTGACAGTATCGAATCCCAAAACTCCCCGCCCCCCACCATTGAGGCGATTTGGAACCTTTTTTTGGAGCCAAGTTGTCTTCCTGGAATTTGGAGTTAAGAGCTTTCACGAGGGTCACAAAAATATTGAAAGTTCTTTAAGCAAATTCCACGAAGATCTAAAAGATTAGAAAAAAGATTAAGGCAAAAAGCTAGCAGCATAAACAAACTGAATAACTGAGAGAGGGAGAGAGAGAGAGAGAGAGAGAGAGAGAGAGAGAGAGAGAGAGAGAGAGAGAGAGAGAGAGTAAAGCGTTGCATGTTTTATGGGAGGCCTTTTACGACGTAGGAAAACATAACTGCAAAAGTAATGATGGCCAAGTAAGGTATGCTATTGATGGTGCGATAGCCGTCGAAACTCTTCAGGTACAAGACTGTACGTGCAGCAGAGGAGAATCATGTGTTTCAGCTTATGAGAGAAATGCATTTTAGCTTGTAAGAGGAATGTATTTTAGCTTATGAGAGAAATGCATTTTAGTTTCTAAGAGAAATGTATTTTAACTTATAAGAGAAATGTATTTTAACTTATAAGAGAGGTGTATTTCAACTTATAAGGGAAATGCATTTTAGCTTATAAGAGAAATGTATTTCAGCTTATGAAATGCGCTTTAGCTTATAAGAGAAATGCGTTTTAGCTTATGAGAGAAATTCACTTTAGCTTATAAGAGAAATGCATTTTAACTTATAAGAGAAATGTATTTTAGATTGTAAGAGAAATGCAGTTTAACTTATGAGAGAAATGCATTTTAGCTTATGAGAGACTTGTATCTTAGCTTATAAGGGAAAATGTATTTTAGCTTATGAATGAAATGCATTTCAGCTTAAAAGAGAAATGTATTTTAGCTTACAAGAATAATGTATTTGTTTCGATTCTGTGTTACTGCGTCTTCAAATACATTAGTTGAAATAACAGTATTTCTATTTACTTATTAACTAATTAGTGTTCATTTTATGCTGTTGTTTTCTCAATCCTTCACGGATAGAAACCAAATTCTAGTAATTTTGAAGGTTGAGAAAAAAAAAACTGATTTAATATTCAACTAAAATAAACTAGAAAAATTAAGACTGGGAAAACGAAGATATGTAGTTCGGCCACATTCGTTGTCCGTATTTATGTGAATTAAAGAATACGAAATAACAAGGAAAAACAATGAAATTTACAACTAAACCGGCCACAAAACATAACGTTAAAGACTAGTACTCGACATTTTGACCGACGTAAGTATATCTGTTATTGCATGCGATATTTTATTTTGTCTTGTTCCGAATCGTTAGAAAAAGACGTGATCCCTCATCTCTCCCTAAAAAAAATTCCATAGTAAAACCCTAGAGAATGCCTTAAATAACACTAATAAATCCCTAGAAATTTCCTATAAAAACCTCCCTATAAATCGGTAAAAATTCCCTAAAAAAGACTCCCTAATGAATTTCTAGAAATTTCATAAAAAGTCCCTAATTACTCCTCAGAAAATTCCCTAAAAAACTCCTTAATTCCTAGAAAACTCACTAAAACCTCCCTTACAGATCTAAGAAAATTCCCTACCCCCAAAACTCGCTAAGATATCCCTAGAAATTTCCTAAGAAAAACTCCCTAATAAATCCATTGAAATTCACCCCCGCAAAAAAAATTCCCTAACAAACCCCTAGAAATTTCTCCCTCCTAAAAACTCTGTAATAAATTCCTAGGAAATTCTCTTAAAATCCCTAGAAAATTCTATAAACACACTCGCTAATAATTCCCTAAAGCTTCGCTAATAAAACCTAGAAATTACCTTAAAAATACCGTAATAAATCTCTAGAAGATTCCCCAAAAACATCTCTAATAAATCCCTAGAAATTCTCTCTAAAAAAAAAACTATAATAAGCCCTAGAAAAATTCCTTAAAAACTCCCTAACAAATTGGTAGAAAATCCCTAAAAAAATCCCTAAAAACCCTGGAACATTCCTTAAAAAAACTCCCTAATAAATTCCCTAAAAACTCCCTAATATGTGCACAGAAATCTCCCCAACTCCCAATAAATCCCTTGAAATCCCCCCACACAAAAAAAACTCCCCAACTCCCAATAAATCCCTTGAAATCCCCCGGCACAAAAAACTCCCTAACATATCCCTAGAAAATCCCTAAAAACTTTGGAGTCTGACAATTGTAATACATGTTTCGGAGAACAGTCTGTCGCTCGGGATTTTAATGACCAACTAATTGGTTTATGAACCGCGATTTCCCCCATTAGATATCTCCCGCTTCCTTCGTTCCTAATTCAGGGTTATTGGATGGCCGAGTGAATATTTACTGTTTCAGTTTATTATTGTTAATTATCAACAACTCTGTTTGAGTTCGTACGGTGGGGTTATGTGGCTTACGACGCATTCAAGTAATATTTTGTATATGTCAGTGCTTGCGTTTTATCAGGTATATAACAGACTTGGTTTTTGAGTGTTCTCTCTCTCTCTCTCTCTCTCTCTCTCTCTCTCTCTCTCTCTCTATGTATGTATATATATATACATATATATATATATATATATATATATATATATATATATATATATATATATATATATATATATATATATATATATGTACATATATATATATATATATATATATATATATATATATATATATATATATATATATACTGTATTTGTATATGTATATGTATATATATATATATATATATATATATATATATATATATATATATATATATATATATATGTGTGTGTGTGTATAGAAATAATCAACACGCAATCACGTGTGGAACAGAAATAAATTTCTGACTCACATCAGGATCAACAGGTCTTTCTATTGAAAGACAAGACCGCTGCAACTTGTGTGGCTTGGTGGGCAGC